>NC_090268.1:102098627-102258627 GCF_040414725.1 Anabrus simplex
CTGCCTTTTTTCCCTTAATGTCGCAACGACACAGATAGGTATTATGCCGACGATGGGTTGGGAAAGGGCAAGAAGAGGGAAGGAAGTGACCGTAACCTTAATTACGATACAGCCCCACCATTTTCATGTGTGAAAATGGGAAGACACAGAAAACTATTCTCAGGACTGCCGACAGTGGGGTTCGAACCCACTATCTCCCGAATGAAAGATCACAGCTACGGGACCCTAATGGCACGGCCAAATCTCTCGGTAAAAAACTGCATTGTGAATTGGAGTTTCTGCATAATAATACTTTATCCTTGTAATTATAGCCTGTAGATTCCATTGAAGTCTTAGGCTCATTTGTGCTGCCGAGCTATGGGTACTGGTGAATACTACCATTCGGGACAAGATTAGTGTATCAGGCAACTCATAGGCTGGCCGTAGTATGTGACCCATCCAGGATATTTTCCTCTTCCTTATCGTTTTCATCAGCTGTCTCTTCTCCTACTTTTCTTAGCATTTCTCACTACAAACTACAAACTTGCAATCTATCGTCTCTAGGGGGGAGAGTGAAAAGTTTGCGTCGTTTACCCCTAGGTTTTGAGAAAACGTGGGAGCGTACTTCATGCTCTATATTTATGAGTAGATATGAAATATTCCACTATGCCACCATGATACATCTCATCTTAGCCTCTCCCAATTCTTATTTGTTACTTTATTTAATGGGGTGCCGTTACGAGAAAGTACACCATACAATAATAGCTCGGTTATACTACACGGTTAAGGTTACAAAAGCCCAGTTGCTTGACTGAACGGTCAGCGTACTGACCTTTGGTTCATAAGGTCCTGAGTTCGATTCCCGGTCGGGGTGGGTATA
The DNA here is from genome assembly GCF_040414725.1 of Anabrus simplex. Lineage (NCBI taxonomy): Eukaryota > Metazoa > Arthropoda > Insecta > Orthoptera > Tettigoniidae > Anabrus > Anabrus simplex. The sequence continues at coordinate 102,099,487 of NC_090268.1, forward strand.
GTTATTTTCTCCAGCTCAAGACTAGGTGTTTGTGTTCGTTTTAATACACCCTTCTCCATTTAAGAACAACACAACGCACTACCAACCACCACCGAAACACGCAATAGTGATTACATCCCTCCACATGGGGTTGGCATCAGGAAGGGCATCCGGCCGTACAACTGAGTTAAATTCATATCAAATGCCGACTCCAATAATCGGAAAAGAAGACATTTTTACAGCGTGATTTACGTAGTGAAAATTTAGACGATTCAAGTGGCAAGTTTCCTCTAAGCTTCCCCATGTAAACTAGGGAGGTCAGTCAAGTTCTGTCCGTCCTCGTAGCCTAACGGTTAGTGCTGTTAGCTGCCGTCCTCGGGGATCCGGGTTCGATTCCCGGTACTTCCAACAGTTTAAGAATGGCAGGGGCTGGTATGTGGTTGGATTGGTACATGCAGCTCACCTCCATTGGGGGTGTGCCTGAAAAGAGCTGCACCACCTCGGGATGAGGACACGAGTTTACCTTTGTCTGGCTCCACGGCTAAATGGATTCGATTCCCGGCCGGGTCGGAGATTTTAACCTTAAATGGTTAATTCCCTTGGCTCGGGGACTGGGTGTTTGTGCTGCCCCCAACATTCCTGCAACTCACACACCACACATAACACTATCCTCCACCACAATAACACGCTGTTATCTGCACGTGGCAGATGCCACCCAGCTTCATCGGAGGGTCTGCCTTACAAGGGCTGCACCCGGCTAGAAATAGCCAAACGAAGTTAAGTCAAGTTCTCATCTTTCCTTCAAGGACGAGATCAACGAGCCGTCTGCTTTTGTGTCCACTTTTCCGTCAAACTGCCAACGGCCGTAGCCGTGTTGAAACACCGGATCCCGTGAGATCTCCGAAGTTAAGCAACATTGGGCGTGGTCAGGAGTTGGATGGGTTGCCACGCGCTGTCGGTGGGGGGGGGGTAAGGGAATGGAGGAGCGGAAAGGAACTGGCCACCCTACCGCACGTAAACTCCGGCTCAGGAACACCTCTGTGGAGGTTCGGACCTGCCTTCGGGCAGAATAACCCTTATCTTACCCTACCGTTAAACTTACTAGATTCCACTGCTGCCCGTGCGTGATCCCTTATCTTACGCCTCACTTGACCTCAGCATATGGTTATAATGCATAACCTTTCAAAAATGAGCAAGTGAAATTAGAACGAAATTATTAAATTCCTAGAAATTGCGAGAAGTATGAAATGTTGTGAGATGTACAGCACAGTGACTAAGTCACTACCTATTTAACGGAAATTTGGTGTGCAGTCTGAGTCTAGCAAGAGCAATGGAACGCCACATAACTTTTCGCGTACGCTTCCTTTGTGTAATCACAGGAAACTGGCTTCAAGTTCAGAAGCTACGAGTATTTGACTCCTCGAAACTTTCCCTGTATTCATTAGGCTTTAATGATACGAAGTATGCAATGATTTCTCAAAATCTGAAGGAAGCCTTTCAGTGCCAATGTTCCTCCATCCTGAACTACTCGTCAGTACAACAGTCGCACAAGAATCTAAGAACGTTTCTGAAATAATTTATCGTAGGATCATAAATCTAACATCTTTTCTTGATTAACTAGCAATGGCTGTTATATCTGTTTCAAATCAGACGGTTGGATCAATGTTTAAGACTGGCCTTATTTTCTTGTCAACTGTCAGGTTGCCAACTCTACGAGGATCTTCAATGATAGCAACGTATATCTCGAAGTTTATTTATCTACTTTATTCATGTAAGATAGTTGATGACTCGTACGATGGTTATATTTGTGACCAACTTGGATCGGTTAGAATAGTGGTGGAAGCGGAAGTGTCATCCGAACATTTATCATTAAACCCGTTATAATAAATTATGGTGCAGTGGTGCAACATCTGTGCTCTGCAATACAGACATTTACGAGGTCGTACACTACAGTCAAGGTAGATTATTAAGACAATGGCTGGCTGTGCAAGCCATACCACTCCACCATCGATAATTACATTTCTGCGTAGATCTCCGGAAATATACATTAGATGGTTTTACGAGTAGAATGTTCACTTCGAACTCAGACTTGTTAACACCAGAAATAAAGAGGGACAGAGCCTATGTACACATGTTTATTCTTAAGAGGATCAGCTTTATGATGCATTTTCAACTTCATTTTTAATTCGAACGAAGGATTGTTTTTTCTAACTGCGCGAGTAACTGAACCACATCCTTGTAATTGGTTTATTTCACATAATTTTCATAACACTTAATTCAAGGTAATTATCACTGGATAGAAATACACTTGTGCCAAAGTGCGGAAATATTCAAGGTAACTATTCCTGTTTACGGATGCGTCTTGAAAACTTTTATAAAGTCTATTTTGGTGCTTGAGGGACGTAAATTTTCACTTATAAACCCACGCTCAGTATACTGTAAAGTTCTGCATTGTTACCTCCAGTGGCATCGCGGGCTTAAAATCTTTGGGACCGGGCGAGTTGGCCGTGCGGTTAGAGGCGCGCAGCTGTGAGCTCGCATCTGGGAGATAGTGGGTTTGAACCCCACTATCGGCAGCCCTGAAGATGGTTTTCCGTGGTTTCCCATTTTCACACCAGGTAAATGCTGGGGCTGTACCTTAATTTAGGCCACGGCCGCTTCCTTCCCATTCCTAGGCCTTTCCTGTCCCATCGTCGCCATAAAACCTATATGTGTCGGGACGACGTAAAGCAAATAAAAATTATTTGGGTGTGCACACAGAGTAGACAACAGATTAAAAAAGCCTATGCATTAGTTGCTCCTCAGTCGGTTAATACCTTACCGGCAGCTCATTGTGTTGTCAATAATATTATAGAATAAATCGACGTGAATACAAATATAAAATCAACACCCGAAATTTTAAAATAACTTACACACCAGTAATATTCCTGTGAAGCAAACCCTCCTCTCCACTTCAAGAAATGTATACCCCCCACTCTACTGAAAGGTTACCAATATATTTGTAGGGATTATAATTAATTAAATCTGTTCAACAACAAAAGCTGAAAGTGCAAATCTATTTTGTTTGCAAGCAGTTATCTAAAAGCCTCTTTAGTTCATTAAGCTACTATTATGCTATATCTGCGACTGGCAAGAAAAGCGCCATGCGGTTGGTGGCCATAGCCCTGTGCCTTACAACAGCCACGGACTACGTAATACATGCTGCCATCTTTGGGATTAGACAAGAACTTGGAAGCGGGCCATGGATCGTTCTCAGTTCTCACTTATTGCAGAAAACTGTGCTCATGTTCGCCATATCCACAACATTGCCCCTTCAAGCTCTAGCTATGCAATACGCCGAACTTTGTAGTTAAAACACGGGGTTGTGATCCGCTGGCGTGGTGCGTGATTCAAATGGAAGTGAATCGGTACTTACAGCTTCGTAAATACGTTAATAATTCTTATCACATAATATCGCGTCGGTAGATGCAGATTGGGCCTCGGTCCATAAGTAGCCACGACTGGTCCGTGGCCCAACAGTTCTGCACGGCGAGAGACGGGACAGGGCTGGACCTCACGGCTGTCCTGAGAATGGTTTTCCGTGTTTTTTCCATCCTCGTGCACTAAGGCGAATGCCGGGACAGTTCCTAGTATGGGCCACGGCCGCCAACCACCTCCCCTTCTCCGCACATCTCCTTCACCGTAACAAATCTCCCGGCCTGAGAGACGGCGTCACCGTCAGAGGCCCGCCTCCCCCCTTCAGGGGAGGAATGAAAACATTTTAATAGTAGTACACAATATCGCGTAAATTGCGATTGTTTAGGATTTCCGGGGTGATCACGTGCTCGTGTGATCTTTAACACGAGACACCCTCTGATTATCTCACTATATTGTAAACGTTTTTTAATTCTATCGCAATCTCCTTCACTGCTATCTCACTATACAGTAAAGCACTTCACTGCCGTCTCACTAATGCATTGTTCTCTCACTATACTGTAGTATAAACAAATCTATGGCTCTTACAACTCTGTGAACTTCTCCATCACTCCATCAGCATAGTGTAAGCACTTTCACTGCTACCTCACCATACAGTGGTTCCTTACCACACTGTAAACTTCATTTCTACAGCACCACACTAATTTCTTCAAGCTTCTTTAATATCACCAGGGGAATTTGATAACATATCTTTTAATTGGTGGATCGTAATTGGTACTTAATCCTGATCATGGCCCTTTGATTACAGAAGCATATTTATTAAGTCGTTTGTAACCATTTTTAGCAATTCGTTACATTAATTACTTTGTAAAGTCATTTTTGTTATCCATTGTTATTATGTTATTTTTATGCAATTACCTTGGGTAATCAACATACCTGAATATCATCCGAGATTTCAATAAACGAGAATACTAAAACATTAATACACCGAGCGAGTTTGGGCAGGGCCTCTCAAACGTCCAAAATCTCACGCGTGTAAACCAAGGCGCATAGGTTATGTGCACCGTGCATCGACCCGACTCGGCTCTGTTCAGACCAGCATTTTGTCTCGGGGTGACTCGGCTAAGCTCTGCTCAACTCTGCTCGGCTGGTGGAGCGCTGCTCAGCAAGTGAGGAAGGGGGAGACAGATTTAGCGACCGCGACAGGCGTAGGGAAACAGAGAGACAGCGCTATTGCTTAAAATCGAGGTAGGTGTGTGTGTGTGTGGGGGGGGGTCTGCACTCTGGTCAACCTAACGAAGTTCTCTTTCGCAATTTGCGCCGCGCAATGCACTGCTGAATGCACTCAGAGAGGCCCTGAGTTAGGGGCACGCAGCTGCGAGCTTGCATTCGGGAGATAGTGGTTTCGAACCCACTATAGACAGCTCTGAAGATGGTTTTCCGTGGTTTCCCATTTACACACCAGGAAAATGCTGGGGCTGTTCCTTAATGAAGGCTAAGACTACTTCCTCCCCACTAATACCCCTTTCCTATCCCATCGTCGCGATAAGACTTGTGTCGGTGCGACGTTTAGCAAATCATACTAAATTAATTAAATAAATTCTGTAGTGTGTGCGTCAAGAAGGGCACCTAGTCGTAAAACTTGATCAAAAGCCACATACAGTCATGTATAGTAATCGCCGCGTAAGGAAATACCCCAGAAAGTAAATATCACCGCCCGATGCTCTTCTTTTTTGTTTTTTGTAATGGCTGATCACTGCTGCCAACCTGCCTGGATACATATTAAAATCAACAGACATAACCATAACAAACTAACCTCAATGTAAACATCGATAATGAATGTTTCCCTACCCTAATAAATGATAAAAGTTAAGATGAAATAAATCAAGATATTCATAATTAAGTCTGTTTCCACGCTCAATGAGGAATTAAGGAAATAAACACCCTTTCTCACTCAAATTAATGTTATATATATCTGTCTTTATTTTGACATACAGTAGGCATACTATAACCATATTCTTGAAAAGAGGGGCGTGTTAAACGATGCAATTTATTTAATAAGTCTTTGCAGTGTGATTTTCGAAAGTTCCAGACATCCAATGACTTTCCTTTCTTTTGCGCGAACATTTCCTTCTCTCTTCAATACCGGTAACCAGTAAGGAAGAGAGATTATTGGGCATATTTTCAGCCTGCAGGCTGGTTATATCTTCAAGGTTATCAGGAAACATATAGGAATACTAATGTGCCAAGCTCCGTGAGCGGAAATTAGGTCAGCTTTCAAGTTCACTGCGGATTTGAAAATAATAATGTAATAAGTTCTACTGCCAAAATTTCGTCCCGCAAGAGTTATTTCATGTACCGGTAGATCTAGACATGAGACTGGCGTATTTGAGCACTTTCAAATACCGCCGGACTCGAACCCACCATATAGGAACACTAATGTGCCAAGCTACGTGAACGGAAATTAGGTCAGCTTTCAAGCTCACTGCAGAACTGAATATTAGTTCTACTATCTACTTCTATCGTTTTCACATACGCCGAGGTGCCAGTATTTCGTCCCGCAAGAGTCCTTTATGTACCAGTAGATCTAGGCATAGTTAGGCTATGAGCCTTGTGACTGACTTTACTATCCCAGCATTTGAGCGACGTGTCACACCCTGGACAGTTGCTGTCAAAGCCAGAATTCGAAACTGAGATCTCCAAGGGCCGTATTCACCAACGTTTATTATCTCGATTTAAAATTTTACCGGAGTAAGGTTGGCCGGTAAAACACGAAATCTAAGATGGCAGCCCGAAGACAGCTGGAATATTTAATTAAGAGACAATGAGAGCGACGAGGAATTATAACTAAGATCATGCAATAAAACGTCTTAGGTTGATAAAGGCTACAATGAAACTAATTTAGAAACACATGTTAGGTTATCTTAAAGCTTCGACATTGTTAATATTATCCATAATCGAACATAACCTGGAATTTCCAGCACAAAGACAGCCTAAGATGAATTCGCGATTATTGCTTGTATCTTGCACCGTCATGCTTTTATAGTACACAACTGGATGACTTTTTAATGAAAAATTAAGGAATACAGCGTTATCTTTAAGTAAAATATACAGTTTGTAGGCTATGATTTTGTTTTCTTATTCTCGATGATGTTAAGGCTTTCTGTCACCAAATTCAATAACAATTCATTGTCTCAGAAAGCTATGTTAACCCTTAAATCCGCAATTTATTATTTCTTTAAAATAGGTAGTTTTTCATTCCAGAAGTAATATATATTCAGAAAAATATTTTAAAAATTATTTTTTAAAATAAATATGTTTGATATGTTTGGATCAACTACAGCCACACTTCAGTCTCAGGGATGCCCTTCATCACGAATTCTCTGAGGTGAACACATTTTATTTGTTTTACGTTAACTGGTTTACACTTCACTCCAGCTGATTGGCAAGAAAGCACATAAAATAAAATATTGTTCATTTGTTAATACACTAGCGACACCTAGAGAGTTAGTCTGCAAGGTAGACGTATACACACTTGTAAAATCGTAAAGCAGATACAGAAAGAGAGTAACTTCACCTTTGCACATATGCAATGCTGTGCATTTAAGGGTTAAGCTCCCTTCTTCGTTTCTGGTCAATAGCGAACATAATTTTTTGGTAAATTATTTTCAAACCCCGAATGAAATCAAAACTTGTTTAGATTCCCATAGTGACGGCAGTACGTAGTCATTTGTTTTCTGTGCGTTAATATGAATAATTGAAGGTTCAGATTCACATTGAAACTGATATAACAAATTCTGTGGTGAATAAAAAAGGGGGTGTTATCCGAGATAATGGCATTATCCGAATTTTGGAAATCTAATATAACATCAAAATTTATGGGTCTTGAGTGGTGAATTTTATGAATTGTAAGCAAACGCGTTCCACGATGAAAGTGGACTCCTCGGATCAATGAAGGAATAAAGGAAGAATATTCTGATCAACGATCTTCAGTTATTATACTCCGTAGCTATCCACTATCGAACTGGCCGTCCGACTCGTTGGCTGAACGGTCAGCGTACTGGCCTTCGGTTCGGAGGTCCCGGGTTCGATTCCCGGCCGGATCGGGGATTTTAACCTTAATTGGTTAATTCCAGTGGCACGGGAGCTGGGTGTATGTGTTGTCTTCATCATCATTTCATCCTCACCACGACGCGCAGGTCGCCTACGGGAGTCATATAGAAAGACCTGCACCTGGCGAGCCGAACCCGTCCTGGGATATCCCGGCACTAAAAGCCATACGGCATTTCATTTCATTTCATTTCATTTCATCGAACTGGCCAACTTGAGGAGAGCAAATTCGAATTCCCAAACAAATAAGGGCCAATTATCTACATTTAATTCAACAACAAGTAAGCCAAACCCATAAAGAACCTTCTTTAAAGTCCACAGAGCTTTAGTTGTCGGCTTGTTGATTAAGATGTTGGTGAAGAGCAACATACAGACGGAAATGTCATACACTGATATCCATCTGCTGTGGATATAAGAATTTTCTATTGGTGTCAGAGGAGGTCGGTCAGAATGTTTGCTGGCAGTCATTTTAGACCGGAAGGGGCTACAAGATTGATTCCATCTGGTATCGGCCAGGGTTAGGGAGCGAAGGGACAGAGCTACGGTGTCACAGCTGGATACCAAGTGGCTTGGCGATCGCGGCTCCGAACTAACCCTCGGACATCAGGGAATGTACTACCACAGATCAACAGTATAGAGAGAAGCTTGCACTTTATGCATCCTATTTTTAAAATAGCTGAGTTATTGCTGACTGGGTGGTGGAGGCATTTCGATGCTTGCATTCTTTGCAAAATTAAATGTCAGTTTTTAAAATCTGTTTTACGTCGCACCGACACAGATAGGTCTAATGGCGACGATGGGATAGGAAAGGGCTAGGAGTGGGAAGGAAGCGTTCATGGCATTAATTAAGGCACAGCGCCAGCATTTGGCTGGTGTGAAGATAGGAAACCACAGAAAAACATCTTCAGGGCTGCCGACAATGGGGTTAGAATCCACTAGCTCCCAGATGCAAGCTCACAGCTGCGCGCCCCTAACCGCACGGCCAACTCGCCCGGTAAATGTCAGTAAAGTAACACGGCATTCAAGGGCCCTCAAATATGAGATCCGTCCCTGTGGATTTACCGATACGTGAAATGATATCCTCTTCCTCTTGTCTTGTGGGATAAAACTCCAGCGTCTGTCTGTAACTGAACTGGTCAAGGTATTGTTTTATTAACAACTAACTCCCAATGGGCTCGGCCGGCATACGAACCCTCAAGCTTGCGTACAGGAGGTAGTATCCTGCGCCTTAGAGAGGAAATGTATTCAAACTGATGAGTCTACTGCCACATTCGGGCGAAACGCTGGTTATTTTACGACTTCTCTTTCAGATGAATTTTAAAACAACTGAGCACTCTCTAGAGAGTGAGGTTGGTTAGGGGCACATCTTCTATTTGCAAGACTGCGCTGTCGAATCCCAGTGTAGTAGGATCAAGGAAGGAGACCCGAGCCAGGATACGTTGGAAAGGACCCGCTTCGAGTCGAATACTGACGCTGTGAAGTCTCTTATACCCATGGGTATTTAAAGGGACATAAAATTATTTATAATCTGCATTACCTCGCACGTACAGGTATTATGGCGAAAATGGGAGAGGAGAGGGCTAGGAGTGTGAAGGAAGCGACCGTGGCCTCCCCAGAATTTGCCTGATGTAATAATAATAATAATAATAATAATAATAATAATAATAATAATAATAATAATAATAATAATAATAATAATAATAATAATAATAATATCTACAAGTACGGGCCGTGAAAGCATCAATGTTAAGAATAATACTGTTATCGTTTCTACGCCTCTCTAACTAGTTTTACGGTGTTCGGAGACAACCAGGTGCCAGAATTTATTGCCGCAGTACTTCTTGTACGTGCCAGTAAATCTACCGACACGAGGCTGACTTATTTCAGCACCTTCAAATACCACCGGACTGAGCCAGGATCGAACCTGCCAAGTTGGGATCAGAAGACCAGCGCCTCAACCGTCTGAGCCACTCAGCCCGGCGTGTGAAAATGGGAAACCACGGAAAATCATCTTCAGTGCTGCCGACAGTGGGGTTCGAACCCACTATTTCCCGAATGCAAGCTGTTAGCTACGTGACCCAAACCGCAGAGCCACTTGCTCGGTACAATATTACTGGAATACCCTATGTCAAAAAGTTAGATAATCCTGATGTACTGTTTGCAACATAAATTCACGGCTGTATTTCTCGTATTGTAGACATGACAGACTAATGACTTATCACATTGTTGAAACAGACAGGTGACATTAAAATGTCAATGCTGGCAATGACCAGGAAATATAGGTTACACCAAAATATTTAATTAATGTCCAGTTTAATTTTACTTATCATTCGCGACGGACGGACGTCACGGTAATGTGGGATAACATCTTACGCAGAACCGACTATCAAGTGGTGGTCGCAACTGCTATTGCTTTAAGAGGAAGCACAAGTCGGCAACTATCCTCCAATCAGTCAATAATGGCGTGTGGTCTCCCTGGTGCAGGTATTTCGAGTTGACACCCTATAGGCGACCTGCACGTCTGTGAGGAGGGGTTCGTACCTAAGATGAATTCTAATGTTGAGGATGGCACAATACCGAACCCCCGAACCAGAGGAATTGACTAATGAAAGTTAAAATCGCCGACCCAGCCGGGAATCGAACGCGCGACCCCTTAAATGTCAGCACGCTAACCATTTAGCCATGGAGCCGGATTCTAATCAAATGAAAATTTAGAAGAGTTCCAATTCTTCGGAGGAGAGGGATAGCGATCGGAAAAATAAGTCCCGAATGTGAGAAAATGAAAGAGACTTCATTTTTTGTTATTTGTTTTTTCGTCACACAGATCCACATGGTTTTAAGGGGACATATGGACAGGACAGGGCTAGGACTGTGAAGGAAGGTACAGCCCCGGCATTTTCCTGGTATACAAATGGGAAAAGACGGAAAACAAAAGTTGCTGACAGGGGGTTTCGAAATCACTATCTCCGGAATGCTAACTAGATAACGGTTACACGTCTCGGTAGCTAATTGGATTTGTTGAAGGATTCCCTCGGCTCTGGAAATATAATAGAACTGCGTTCGGATGAGAACGAGTCGTCGAAGAGAGGTCGGAGAGGAGCGATGAAAGCGAGGAGTAGTAGTATAGTAAGTGGCACCAATAAGGTAAAGCAACGCCCGACTAAGCTAAGAGCTGGGTTGACTTGCTTAGACGGTCGAGCGCTGCACTTCTGAGACCAAGTTCCTGGATTCGATCCCGATTCACTCCCGTGGTATTTGAAGATGCCCAAATACGTCAGCCTCGTGTCGGCAGACTTACCAGCATGTGAAGGACCTTCAGCGGGACAAAATTCTGGCATCTCGGAGTCTTCGAAAATCGTAGCGTAACGTTTAGCGTTATTAGCTCCCGTCCTCGGAAGCGCGGGTTTGATTCCAGGTACTGCCACAAATTTAAGAATGGCAGGAGGCCTGGTATGTGGATAAAAGAGTACGCGTAGCTCACCTGCGCTGTGGGCGTGCCTGAAAGAGGACCCGTGTTTACTCTAGTTATATTATTATTATTATTATTATTATTATTATTATTATTATTATTATTATTATTACCATCATCACCACCCATTCCTTCTAAGTCTGGAAACCAACAGGTTGCCAACCCACGCTCCCAAGTTGAGAACCGCTGGAGTTAAACGTTTTAGGGCCGGTATTATAATAGAGGTTTCAACTGTTGGTTCAGTTTAAACTTTGGTTTATCTGCCATCGCGAATTATAAAACTTAATCTTCAGTTTAACCAGAGATTCATTTTACTGCCACTCATCTACCGTTTAAACTGAAGTTTAAGAATATATTACAGTACATACAACATGACAGAACAAAGGGATCTCGAAGATATTTTCGAGGTATTTGAAGAAATATTTAGCGATGATGAAGAAGTGGTTGAAATTATTCAACGACCATGACCACCAGGAATTCTTCGATCAAGGGCACGCCACTTTCATATATGGAATGAAGCTGAGCTTTTGAACTGTGTCAGCGAATGGAAATAGAATAAAATGTGAAACGAAAAGGTAACACAACACAAAAATGACGTTTTTGAACTGTTAATGTCAAGAGTGTTAATTTTAGAAAACAAAGGAACGCTTGTATTTGATTAAACTACGGAGTTTTCAGTGAATAAAAGAGAGAACAATATAACAGTTTCAATTTCGATGTCGGGTTTCAAAATTTTCAGATTGCTAGTTTCCTATAACAAATAATTCCACTGTTGCTTTATAGAAACTGTTGTAAATTAACATGAACACTGGCATGGAAGTATTATGAAGTAAAACATACACATTTCACAATCAGTTCTGTATTTCCTGAGAAGTAAAATTAGGGCAAGGTTTATTCTGCCCGAAGGCAGGTACGAACCTCCGCAGAGGTGTTCCTGAGCCGGAGTTTACGTGCGGTAGGGTGGCCAGTTCCTTTCCGCTCCTCCATTCCCTTACCCCCACCAACAGCGCGTGGCAACCCATCCAATTCCTGACCACGCCCAATGTTGCTTAACTTCGGAGATCTCACGGGATCCGGTGTTTCAACACGGCTACGGCCGTTGGCAAGTAAAATTAGGGCAAGGTTTATTGTTTTCATCCGCCATTTTTGCTGTCCGAAGTAAACAAAACATAACCGATAGTCATCTCTTCTCAGCTGTCACTGCTACCAAGATCGTATCTCTCCTTTACCTCGGTTTAACTTAAACAGGACATTATAAGACACAACATTGGTTTAAACTCTAGTTATAGTTTAACTCAATCTTCAGTTTAAACCTTTATTATACAACAGGTCGTTAGTTGCCTCCTTATTCAAGCAGGTGATGCCGTGGATGTATTCTACCATCCTCACTCGTTGGAGTTGAGTATCGAACCTGGAGCCTCTTGGTAAATATCGTATTAATACTACCGGTACCAGGGAGGTGGTCACCATAAGAATACACTACATTACCGGTTGTGACTGCTTCTCTCTGGGAACACAAAAAGGGCTGTGGAGGGCAGGAGCTTTTGCTCGATCATTTATGCCTAGCAACGTCCAGCCGTGCGTTCCTTCCACACACAGTCAACTCTCATGTGATTCTGAAGGTTACACATATTAATCTGAAAGCAAGCATATAATAATAATACAATGTGCATACAGTTTCTCTGCCTTTAATGGTGCATTGTGATGGTGACAAACGTGAGTGATGGAAGTTATTTACGATTGGAATACAATGTAGTGAAGTAATTGCAACACCTGTTGTATGAGAGCAATAAAGAGTGCTGGCGGGACGTGACACTAGCTCTGTACAAAGCACGCTCCTGGCATGGCCGTGCTCACAGCCTGACGCACGCTTCGTCGAGCCTCGCTTAGCTTATCGCCCCTATGTCTGATGTTCAGTGGAGAGCAAAAGCTTTCGATCACAAGTGTCCCGATTAATTCTTCTTCTTCTTCTTCTTCTTCTTCTTCTTCTTCTTCTTCACCTCTTGCCCCATAGTTCTTCGTTTTCATAAATTTTAATTTGTGTTCCTCCGACCAAGTACGTCGTGTTGGTTTCTGCTCGTCTTCCTCAAACCCCCTTGTGTGAACAGTTTTCCTGATAACATTTCTGTCCTGCAGCTTTGGTGACCCTAGTCCAACTAATTGGCACCGATACAGATAGGTCTTATGGCAACGATGGGATGGGAAATGCCTAGGAAGTGGAAGGATGCGGCCGTGGCCTTAAGGTACAGCCCCGGCATTTGCCTGGTGTGAAAATGGGAAACCACGGAAAACCATCTTCAGGGCTGCCGGCAGTGGGGCTCGAACCCACGATCTCCCGATTACTGGATACTGGCCGCACTTAAGCGACTGCAGCTATCGAGCTCGGTTGATGAATTCCATTTTTAATTCTTGGCCCTAAGACTTTTCTAATGAATTTCCTTTCTTTAATCTTTACTTGTTCCTTTAATTTTTTATGATGTAAACTGAGGGTTTCTGAAGCATAACGATTTTCAGTTTGATCACTGTTAATACCCTTAATTTTTGGTCCTAGTCGGTGATATGCTGTACCTGCCTTTCTCCGCTCTCTGACAAGTTATTATTATTATTATTATTATTATTATTATTATTTTATTATTATTATTATTATTATTATAGAGAAGAGTGAGCGATTTAGAGAGAGGTGAGTAAGTTGGATATATTTTTTTTTCAATTTGCTCTATGTCGCACCGACACAGATAGGTCTTATGGCGGCGATGGGATAGGAAGGGACTAGGAGTGGGAAGGAAGCGGTTGTGGCCTTAATTAAGGTTCAGCCCCAGAAACTGCCTGGTGTGAAAATGGGAAACCACGGAAAACCATTTTCAGGGCTGCCGACAGTGGGTAGGGGTTCGAACCCACTATTTTCCGAATGCAACGTGACTCAACCCGCGCATCCACTCACTTGGTAATTTGATGAAAATTGCATACACACTGTTCGTTATATATAAGGTAAAATTATTTGTCTTTATTAATTATTTTTTTCTTTCGAAGTTAGTTTTTCTTCTTCACCAGAGAATCGTCCGTAAATGATTAGAGCTCACTGAATCTTCCCATTGTATTGTTACCCTAACGACGATAATGGATCGCCCTCTTTTCAATCATTTCCACGTAAGTATTCAAATAAATTATGCCTGTCTTCTACTGATGAAAAGCTTAGAATTATTGTCAGGGGAAAGAGTTTCCTTAAGTTATGATGCCGTATATTTTGCAGTTGTTTTCATACGAGTTGGACGAGATGTGATTTATTTATGCATTTATTGATTTATTTACTGAGCACTACAGGATTTCTAATCCCAGTTACAGTGGCAACTGTTTGCATGCGTTTATTTGTCAATGTTTCAAATCACTCTAATAACCTAATACCTAAACTATTCTAATATTATATTTACAATGAGAAAGAAACAATATTTCATATCTAATCTAATTTAATAAATACAAGAAAGAGTAAAATGAAACAATAAAAATATGTAATGTCATATCTATTATTTCCTTCTAGTTCCAACACTTATGATTATATTTACGGGATAGGGCTTGATGTGGAAGGTTTGAAGTACATTTTGTGGTTCGAATGTTTTAATGTTTTTTAGTTTCAGATTTTTGAATGTTTTAATGTTATTTAGAGAGTTTTCACGGAGATGGTGAATTTTTGTAGAAAGAGGTCTAGAGGTACGTAGAAGTCTAAAAAATTACTTTTTATGAACTGCATTGTTGTAGACATTGCATAGCCTGTACCGATATTCCTGTACTAAAGAGATATTTCAGCCAGTCAGTCGTCAGAGGTTCAATGGTCGATGCATACACAAGGCTTATTTTGTCGTATCAAGTAGAAGAATAGTCGTTATAAGCGGGAAACGTTCGGTTTTGGTAAACTGTAAAAGTTCAGTAAGATAAGTATCGAACTTTGACTCTCTGAAATTCATCCATGTTTATAACAACAAAAAGCAACAACAACAACAACAACAACAACAACAACGAAGACAGTAAGTCACAAAATTAGTTTCCAGTAAGCGAAGTTTAATCGTTCGTTACGAGAATTCAAAACATCTGAGAGCTATTACTAATATGTTCATACATAATTGTATTTCTCCTTATACTATCTCTTTGGTATGCAACTTGGAACTACTTTTATTATATTTACTTCATCCACAATTATTAAATACACCAGGGTTCTAAAACTATAGGTTTCTTACCTCTGAGTAGATAATGCATTGTTTCGTAAGACAAGAACTACAAACAACCGAACACATTCTGTCACTGCCACCATTCCGGAATCTGCAAATTCACATCCACCCTCTTCTGCGGCTAAAGTTAGCAAGCAACCCCTACCTATCATGAAATTCCTAAGACAAACAAGACAAGCGTGACCGAGCAGCTTTCAAAATAAATGGATCCAGATTGAGACAGCATGAAAGGGAGATTTTGTAAGAAGCATTCCCACAATAGTTCTTAAGGAAGATGAAGCTAGAAACTTTTAGTGGCAACATGAGTAAGATCTCTAGGGAAGACTGACGGATGCAGTTAAAGCGTGTTTGGTTCATCCGGAAACCCGTGGTTTCTTTTGCCCGCCAGGATTTCGAAACATTTATAAACGGGACTTTCGCTGATAAAGTGGCACATAAAGCCAAGCTATTCACCCAGGCTATATCTGAAATGGCGATCAGGTTCATTCTTGGGGGAAAACATCGCCACCATAGCACAATCCACTCTATCGCAAGTGGTTACAAGTAATGGAACATACGTCCTACAATGCGTTGGTATGGAGGTACAGGAGTTACACATGACCGCTACCATACCGATGTACTTATCGTCCGTTTTATTCACAGACAAGGCTATATTTGGAAGAGATGGCATCATAAACTAGCACATTACACACACGTGGGTAGTTGAAAATCATCAACGGCGTTTTGGACGCAATATGTGGTGTGATATCATATATGATCAACTGATCGGCCCATACCTGCTACCCCGATGACTGAATGAACCAGCGTATCCGACCTTCTTGATAGACACGCTGCTTGTACTACTTTTAACACGTGCTCCTAGCACTTCGCCGTACTACGTGGTTCATGCATAATGAGGTTACAAGTTTTTCAGTTTACAAGCACGTCGGTTTTCGGACAGCACCTTCCCACGACAAGATCGGATGTTGAGGTCCCGTGTATTGGACTACCCGGTCTCCTGACCTTAATCCAATGGACTTTTATCTGTGGGTATATGTGAAAAGTGCTGTCTGTGTACGTCTCTCCGTTTAAGGACATCAAAGACCTGGAACAGCGTATCAATAATGGCTGTGCAGCTGTTAAGACAGGGCTCAGGTAACTTCACCAGTTCATGAAGCTGCTCATGGCGGATACTACTGTAATGCGGCCAATTGACGCACAGTAACTTCGTCGCATGGAACTATGTAACAATGCATTTTTTATTGCCCCGCTCAGCTGTTGGTTTGGGGATGTCTCGAAGAGAAGAATCTTGTATACTTGTAGGGGATGCATAACGAAGAACAATGTAGCCTAAAACAAACTTTTTATTTCTCATTCTCATGCATGTCGACATACAGCATGTGTAGACAAAGTGCTTGAAATGGTAACGCAACTTTTATTGCAGATATAGTTGTTATTATTACTACTACTTTTCAATACTTCTAGAAATCTCACAAATCCTAACAAATGTCGATAACAAATGGTGTTTACTACTGAATTTAATTTATTTATAGTTAACTGCCACCGAGGCTATGACGCCCCTTTATGCAGTGTCTACATAGAGTAATATACAGATCTAAGAATATATTTTCTTATTACATATAATAACAACAACTTAAACTTTATAAAATTAATTTTACGTGGGGCTCCATACCTTCCCTTATGCACCGTGACTGCACTGTCCTACAAGGGAGCCCTGTAGTGGGGTCTCAACGACGAACTAGCCACCAGCGTCTTTGTACTAAGTCAACTGACGAGTCTGCTGTCACACTGGGGTAAAACGCTGGTGATTTCACGACTGAAAAGGCCTAAAGGGCCTGAGTACTTTAACATTCGCAATCAGTGAAATTAAATTGTACTTTTCTGCCGGGAACTTAATTTTGATAACACAAAATGGTTTTAAGAAATACTGAACTTCCTAAAAGTATTTAAGCAAGGGGCAAGTGTCTTTTAGCTTTCATAACGGTTCTGCAGTGAGATTTGCATAAATATTAGCGATATGAACTTATCAGAACCCCTAATATTTATGCAAATCGCCTACATTACTGTAAAGCGGCTAGCTGATACCTGCGCCTTGTTCAAATACGTTTGTAATCTAACCTGCTAGTGTCTAAAATCCTTTCCCTAACTATAAATATAGAGCGGAGCCTTCTTTTTCAGACTTCCAGTGTGTATTTCCAGCTAGTGAGATCTCCCGAAGTTCGTGGTTTTAACCATTGAAGCTGTATGTAGTAAGGAGTTGTGTGGCCATTACGTCTGACATTCGTAAGGTAAGTGCCTGATCAGTTTGGACAATCGTAATGTCACCTTTGGGGAGGAGGAATCCACTGTTATTGTGCAACGATTTCCGTGAATAGGCCAATTTCTTCTTGTATGTACATAGGTACGTGATGAGAAGAGAAGAAAAATTGTACACGCGCAGTCAAAATATTGGATGGTCGGCTTTGTGAACTTCAGCTAATGGATCCACTCTTAACATGACACTTAAGCAGTCATGCGGAGCTGACTAAACACACACTGTTGGCATATTAAAGCAAGATGATATCCAATTCGCGTGCTCATTTTCAGGCCCTAAGGCTAATGACCCTGAGATGAACAATTGTACATTTAGAGATGTTGTGAGACAGTAAGTTAAATTCTAGAACAGCGGTGGTGGTGATGACTGTCTTCATAGAAAGTAGAACTGGGCAACCATCCCTTCTCAACAATCTTCAGAAGGAAAACTCACCAGTTCTAGCCCTTCAAGCAAGCAACTCAATTTTGAAAACATCCTAGGGATATGAGCTACGAATTTTAGGTAAATTAATTATAATAAAGTATGAGAATTAAACTAGAAATACTAGAAAGGCGAATCATGAGGAAAATATTAGGCCCACAAAACACAGCAGAAGGTTGGAAATTACGAAGTAATGCTGAAATATATAAAAAAATAGAAAATATATCAGATGTAATGAGGAAAAGGAGACTTATGTTGTTTGGACATTTATATCGAATGCAAGATAGTAGATTAACCAGTAAGATTTTCAGATATTTGTGGGGTAAGAAATCAACGACAAGCTGGGTCAAAGAAGTTAGAAAGGATTTAGAAAAAACAATATAACAACAGAAGAAATAAATAATAGAGAAGGCTTTCGGGAAAAAGTATTGAAAATAGAAGGATTCCAAGGTAGGAAAGTAAAAAAGACTGGTTCAAAGTGGTCTGAAGACAGAAAGAAGAAACATAGTGAACAGATGAAAGCGTACTGGAAGAAAAGGAAAGAACAAAGAAGAAGGAATTGAAATTGGTACGTGGTCCTCTGGTGGCCCATTCGAAAGAAGAAGAAGAAGAAAGTATGAGAATATATTCTTTATTTATTCCTAAAAATTATAATCCTTTTCTTTATCATCGTTATCCGATCGATTAGGTTATCACTTTGCCTTTTTCTACCACTGCGAGCGCTAATGTGAGTAAAAGCATTGTTTCACACCGAACTCGATAGCTGCAGTCGCTTAAGTGCGGCCAGTATCCAGTATTCGGGAGATAGTAGGTTCGAACCCCACCGTCGGCAGCGCTGAAAATGGTTTTCCGTGGTTTCCCATTTTCACACCAGGCAAATGCTGGGGCTCTACCTTAATTAAGGCCACGGCCGCTTCCTTCCCACTCCTAGCCCTTTCCTGTCCCATCGTCGCCATAAGACCTATCTGTGTCGGTGCGACGTAAAGCACCTAGCAAAAAAAATAGCATTGTTTAACTTAGGCCCTCATAACTACATTCGGTGTGGACATTTTTCAAAAAAATTAAAAAGCGCCTGAGGGTACTGAACCAAAGAACACATTATAGAAAGAATTATGTAAGTAAGTTTATTCGGCGAGTATTTGAATAAAGAAGAAAAAGAGGAAAGAAACAAGCGAGTTTAGCCTGTTTTTTTGCAACTGCATTTAGACCAAAAGGGATATTCGAAATTGTTTAAAAGTTTTATATAACTAACCAAGACTCACAATCTGAAACCTTTCCGGAAATTTTATCCCTTCAACTATCGGCACAATTGAGGAAATTGCTTCATCTTATGTTTTTCGTAGTACGGGGGACCTCCTTCTTTGTCTACTAAGAAATGTCTTTAACATGAAAAGGAAGAGGTCCGACATTTCGAGAAACGAAGGTATCGGTACAAGAAATGGAAGGGTCGCGCAGGGCGTGAAAATTAAAAACCCCATGCGCCTGGGAAACCTAATACCGTCGGGGTCTGAAAAGGTCAAGAGTTGACCAAGAAAGGTCAGGTAGGGAAGATGGAAGTGAGGAACCTTACATGAGCAACTGGAATCAATCCCAGACTCAGGCAGCGGAACGCGACCGCGAAACCACACTTCCAAGTTAAAAGACCTTGGTACTCCTCTTAGTCGACTTTCCCGATAGAAAGGGGATACTATGGATGTTTCTACCGCGTCCACCCATAGGGAGATAAATCCTCGAGTTTATGAAGGAAAAGCATCAGTGCCAGATACTGGAAGAATGCAGCATATCTGTAACCAAAACAGCGGGTTTGCGGAAACAGAACTGTCTGTTTCACCTTTTGTAGCGCTGGAGATGCAACGATGCAGGGGTATTTGCAGTGTTATAATAATTTAGAGTAACTATTTCTAGTCTGGTGCAGCCCGATGAGTAGAAACCGACTGTCGTCGTGGTTAAGTACAGGGTGACCCAAACGATCGTTATCCGTTTGAAGAGGCAATACTTCACAGAATACTGGAGGTAGAGGGGTAATAAGAGACGCACATGATTGGCATGACATGGGGTTTTATTGACACCAGAATAAAGTTTCTCGTAACGTCAAAACAGCGCAATCGCAGGCGCATCTGATGCCCTCTCTCACGACAGCTCCTTTTATACCGTACACGGGTCTCATGCGGCATCACTTACTTGTTGCTGTCCATCGCCGTCGGTTGGCGTGTTTGTGCACTCCTTCTTGGTGTCAATAAAACCCACGTCATCTCGAGCATATGTGCCCGCCTGATGTGCTGTTGTCCAGCGCCATCTGTTGGTCATTTTGTGTACTTTATTTTGGTTCCAATAAAATCCAATGCCATGCCAAACATGTGTGTCAATTATTACCTCCCTACCTCCAATATTAAGTGAAGTATTGCGTTGTCAAATGTTAACAGACTTTTGAGTCATCCTGTACTGCTTGAGATATGACAGTTGTAAGAACGTTGGGGACCAGTCCTTGATTATAAAAGAAATTGATTCCCATAGAAAACCTTAAGTATTTGCCCTGAATTAATAAATTCGTAATTCTAATACAAATGGTCCGTAATTGGAAATTCATTTATACATTTTCCAACTAACTCATTCTTTGGTTGCCAGCGTTTCGCCCCAATGTGCCAATTTGGGCTCATGAGTTGGTAACTAGGTCACCCACCAAGACGCATGGCTAGTCCATGTAGGGGAGGCCATTGCGTAGGCTACTTTGAGCCACAGACAGTGCCCCAGTGCACTATGAGAGACTTGGTCTCTTTTACAAAAATTGATGATAAAATCTCTCATAGTGCAGTGGCACTGCCTGTGATTCCAAGTAGCCTACGCATTGGCCTATATGCACTAGCCATGCGTCTTGGTAGGTATGCAAGTTACCAACTGATGAGCCCAAATTGGCACACCGGGACGAAATGCTGGCAACCAAGAATGAGATAGCTGAAAAATGTGTAATTTCCAGTAACGGACCATTTATATTGGAACTAGTCCCCGAGCCAAGGAAATTATCCGTTTACGATTAAAATACCTCCAACCGGCCGGGAATGCCAAACCCCGTGGCGCAACAGCGCCGAAGGGCCATGACCTACCAAATGACCACTGTCAGCCCTAAGGACTGCAGATTATGAGGTGTCGTGTAGTCAACATAACGAATCCTCTCGCCCGTTATTTTTTGTTTTCTAGGCCGGGGCCGCCATCTCACCCTCAGGTAGCTCCTCAATTGTAATAATGTAGGCTGAGTTGACCTCGAACCAGCCCTCAGATCCAGGTAAAAATCCCTGACTTGACCAGGAATCGAATCTTTGTCTTCGGGCAGCCTGGAGGTGGAAAAATAATTTAAAAGGAAAGTTAAAAAATGCTGTATTCCTACACAAGCTTTGATTTTGGCCTGCTATATTTCCATGACTACAGGCAGAAGTCAAAGGAGTATTTACTCATCACAAGTCAAAATAATTAATTTGTTTCCTTATAACTTATTTTACACAAAATAACTTTCTTTCCTCAGCATAATCCAAAACACTGAATAGAGCGAGACATTAGGCACAATAAAAACGTTAAAAGTTAAAGTCTGTTTTGATACGCGCTTCTTCATTAGTTGTAACTGCAGGCCGGTGCTAATCCTGACGTTCCGTCACAGCGCATACTCTGCTCCTGGAGTGGTGCTCATTGAGCCGAATTGTGTCCGCCTTTGCATTACAAAAACGAAATTGAAATTATCTTCCGAGACACCAGAAACAAGGCGCCTGACGGTGTCTTGGGCAAGACAACGGGTATATGAAAACACGGGAACTATCCTTCAATTTTCAGACACTTGCTGTCGAGTGAACAAGATTTATTCTCCTCTTCCTGCCAAATGACTGATTATCGATACTTGAGAGCAAGTAAATGAACTCTTGCGTGCAAAGCTTAAAACAACATTCGACATCTATTGGTTTTTAATTAGTCGTACTAACGTTTTGTTTTACGAGCGACCAAAGAAAATAGCGTTTCTCCACTTTTTATCCGCCAAGCTCTTAACCATTAAGATTCCACTGCATTTAGTTGGCAGTTAATAGAAATTACCTCGGAAGCTTCTGTCTGTAACTACTTATGAAGTTTTCTGCAAAAAAGCAGAAAAAAAAGAACCGTCGTTCTCTTTAATATGTATTTAAGAACTCTAGAAGGACATTAACAGTTTTTTCGTACAAATGGATTAATTTTATTGCTTTTTGTCTTCAGTGATCCTATTTTTATCGATTATAACTGTTGATTGTTATACAACGGTGAATGAAAAGTCGTCCTACTCAAAACAGAAGTAGAAATTGGTGAATGCGATGGAATATTGTTTTAAGGGTACTAAAGTGAGGGTACTGACCACTGATGATCGTGATTAAGCGGAGATAAAATACCCTCTAACACATGGTGAAACTGCAAAATTTATATCTCCTTATTTGTAGTTCCAAAAATCATTTTGAAAAAGTATGGAGTTATTTTTTTTTTTTTTTGCTAGGGGCTTTACGTCGCACCGACACAGATAGGTCTTATGGCGACGATTGGATAGGAAAGGCCTAGGAGTTGGAAGGAAGCGGCCGTGGCCTTAATTAAGGTACAGCCCCAGCATTTGCCTGGTGTGAAAATGGGAAACATGGAGTTATTTAGGGAATAAGTGAATGATCTTCGCATCCCCCACAAGACCCTGTTCAGCATAGCAGACAAGGCCTCCTGGGCGAGGTACTGGTCCTCCTCCCCAGTTGGATCTCCCCGACCCGAAGTATCACGCTCCAGAACACTGCCATTGAGGCGGCATATGTGGGATCCCTCGCTGAGTCCGAGGGAGAAACCAACAAAACCAACCCTGGACGATAAACGGATTAAGAAAGAAATAATAATAATAATAATAATAATAATAATAATAATAATAATAATAATAATAAAGCAAAGTCACCTCCGTACAGGCCATCAAGGCCCTTGGAGGAGTGGAAGGTAAAGGCTTCCACCATTGTTAATCTCAGCACGTGATGGGGTCGAGTGGTTGGCTCTACGCCCGGCCGCCTTTGCCCCCAGGAATTAACCTGGTACTCATTTTTGGTGTAGGCTGAGTGAACCTCAGGGCCATATGCACCTCCGGAAGTGGAAATCTCGTTTCTTAAGTTTTACGACTTCCTGACGGGGATTCGAACCCACGTCCTTCCGGGCAAACCGAGCACTCCTTTACCGCCTCGGCCAGGCAGTCCCTAATAATAATAATAATAATAATAATAATAATAATAATAATAATAATAATAATAATAATAATCTATCTTAATTCCCAATAGGTTTCAATGTACGTAGGACTGCCTAAGATCTATGGATGAGCTGTTAAAATCAAATATTGTCTTCTCGGCCGAAACCATCACTACGTAACCCTGACACGAGGTTTAATCAACTCTAAACATCCGAAGAGAAAAGGACTTGGAGCGCTGTGACCTCTGACCGTGAGGAATCATCAAATATCTACACCATTGGCAGCGCTCATCACACCGCCCTTATGAATATTGTAATTGTAGTACACTCACATAAAACTGTGATCACATAAATCAGGCACAACCTCGGGGGTTGCAGGGGTAAAGCCCGCGCCCTCCCTTACAAAACAGATGGAAAAGTTCATTATTTCCTCCATTATATAGCTTCACATTGATCTATATATATGTGTGTGTGTGTGTGTGTGTGTGCGTATCCGGCATTAACGTCGAATTTATTACGGAAGACAAATGTTAAAAACACTAAATTTTTAACCTGAAAAACCCAATTTATGGCAGAATGTGGTTATTGTTTTAGGATGTATATTACACAGTACATGGAGTCAGACTCCTTGGATGAATGGCGAGCACTGAGTCCTTCGGTTCAGAGGGACCCGGGTTCGATTTCCAGACGAGTCAGGGATTTTAATCAAGTCTGATTAATTCTTCTGGTCCAGGGACAGGGTGTTTGTGTTTGTCCTAACACTTTACTCTTCATATTCAGCCAACACACCACACTACCAACCACCATAGAAACCCGCAATAGTATTCACTGATTATATAGCTTCCAAGGACAGGTTTGTTTATTTACAGCTATCAAATAAGCAATCTTCCCACATCCCAGGCAACTGCCTGTTGAAAACAAAATTCTTATGTGGGATCCGAACCTCCTACGTCGAGCAATGTCCATTATCACATATCTCCCCACGCACTTGCCATGAGAGCTACTGCGACACTTGACGTACGGTGCCCACTTCCCAGCCTATACAGTACCGTACTCCCGATCTGTGCGTTCATCACCTGTTTTAAAATACGTGTTATGCGTATCTGTACTCGTTTTATGGCGTCATTCGAGGTACCCATGAATGAATGAATGAATAGTGGCGCTTACGATTCCTGCTGTCTTCTAATCCGTAAACACACATCTCGTTATATTACCCCGGTTTAGGGAGAGGGACCGATGTCTTTCAGAATCGTAGTAAATGTGAAGGGATGCATGAAACTGGATCGCAGGGGGCTGGTGGACCGGTACTATACACAATGGTACTAAAAAACTGAAGTGAATGAGTGGATTTCGAAACAAAACAAAACAACCGAGCAATGCAACATGAGTAAGCATTTGTACATACCTAGTCAATGGGAACTACAAACTGACACATATTTTAGAATGGATAGTCTGGAAAGTGGACTCTCTGTAGTGATAGACGAAATACTACATCAAAATAAGATTTTATGAAAATGAGCAGGTTCATCTCTTTTCTGAAGTTCTCACTGAAAACAGTTAGAACCTACGATAAATTTGCGTACCCCTTGAGATAATCCCCGTACCCCTAATGGTACACGTACCAAACTTTGAATACCACTGCACTTCATCACATCGGAAACTGACCTGCAAGGTGCAAGAGCCCACAACTTCGTATCGGACTTACATTTTTACAATATTTTAGAAGCCAGCTTGTATAAGGATGATCATTAATGATATTCGCTTCTATTGGCTACTGGACACACAGTTCCTCTGGCAGATCACGATAGCCATCCATCACGGCTGATTGCTCCCCGAGGGTCGGCCTACCTCTTGATCGGTCACCTCACCCCACAATCGACACGTGCCACCAGGGGCTATCATCAAGTTGGTAGCGCCGTGCAGTTAACAGAAACTGGAACCCATAATTCAGTCCTATCTTCCATCACTTCTACCTGTCAGCAGATAATGTAAGACCTGCATGATGTAAGTTAATTATTTATTTATCGATCAGACCACTTACCTCGAAGGCATTTAATCCGCCTCTTTCACAGATTTTGTGATTGAGTAATTGTCGACCCCAGGCATGTCTCATTTTCCCTTCTGACGCTAGCCACCCTCCAAAATTATATATTAACGGCACAGCACATAAAATCCCTTTGTAAAACTTCGCCAGACCACTAACTTTTTTTTTTATGATGGCAAAGTTAGTCGGTTTTATTAAGGATGCGATAATCAATGTCTCTCAGTAAGGTTTATTTATTCTTTCCGATTTTTCCATTCAAGGACCACGCAAAGTAACTCGGTGCATTCATCTTGACCCTTCTTTCCTTGACTTCCAATAGTTCATCCTTTCACTTCTCTGTTTCCTCCTCTCTCGTGTCCAGATGCTATTTATTACATTTCCTCTTCTTCTCCTGGAAACTCATTAAATTTTATACTAGTATCAATCTTCTGAAAGTTGTTCAGATTTGTATTATATCGTCTCTTATTCTAATATCCGTCATATCATTTTTACTCCTTGGATCGACTGTTCTTGTAAACATGGTTAAACACTCGTTTTATCAATATGCTGTTATCCATCCTCATCACGTGACCAAGAAATATAATGACCTTTCATTTTCTTCGTCCTTGTATACCTCTTTATTCGTCCTACTTCTAAATTCTCCTTCCTCCCTTTTCAGTGGTCCCCAGATTTGTCTGAATACTTTCCTCTCCTTTTTTTATCTATCTCTTCTATTTCACCGGTCATGGTCGATGGTCATATTGCGATTTACATTAAATGTATAAATACTTAAACAATGTACAATTTTACATAAACAAAAGACTTACACTGAACATACAATCTGTTAAAAAAATAATTTTAAGGCCTATATTTGGAAATATAAACAAGAATTTAGAAACATAGTGAAGGAGAAGTCAGTGTCTTTTGGTGCCTTACATTTTCTTCGTCCTGGGTATAGATCTTCATTCCTCCTACTCCGAAATTCTCCTTCTTCCATTTTCAATGATCCACCGAGTTTCCTCAATATTACTCTTAGTTTTTTCTTTCTCTCTTGATTTTACCGGTTTTCATAGAGGACATGCATGCTGGGGCATACAGACTCTCTGCTTTGATTAGTCTGTTGTAGTGTTTGATTTTAATTTTCTTAAGATATTCTTCTTATTGTAGGTTTATTTATTTATTTATTTATTTATTTATTTATTTTATGTTTATTTAGTATTATTTATTTATTTATTTAACGAATAGGTTAAGGCCCGTTTAAAGCGAAATTTACTTGTTTTGCGATGAGTGCGAAACTGTAGCGAAATTCGTAAAAAATAACGATCTTGAAATTGTATTCCAATATCACGTGTGTGAAGGGAAACTGTAGACAGAATAAAGGTTTCTCATTTCGACAGAAGTATCTTTTCGTATTAATATTCTAAGAAATTCCTTAATGGTATGGCCATGTAGGGTGAATGCTATGGCCATGTAGGCTGAAAGAGGGCTATATTACTCTTATGAAGATTACATTAGTAACAATGAATGTTTATCAATATTGTTTCTCTTTATTTATCTTTCCCATAAATAATCCACAAATCTCACGAATTAAACCTTTTATGAATAATTTTAGGAAATGATTAACGCGAAATTAAAGCGATGGAGTCAGCCCTATTTCGCGAAATAACGCGAAAATTGATTTCTTTTTCCGCGAAATCGAACATAAAATAGGCTATGCGAAAAAAATGTTCCTAGAAATACGTAAGGTATAGCGAAAAAGAGGCGACCTCGCAGTGTAAGGGTAGCGGATGACCTTGGTTCGATTACTGGTTCGAAATCCATTCAGCCTACGTGAGAGCAGCTGAGGAGCCTAGAAAGTCAACAATGACAGCCGAGAGGAGACGTTACGCTGACCACGTGCCACCTCGTAGTCTACAGGCTTTCAAGCTCAGCAGACCAAGACTCATCCAGGGTGCTTTTTCAAAAAAAAATGCTATTTGTTCGGGGCGTCGACCCATGCGGATCTTTTGCCCCTACTGGCACCATATTGTATGAACCTGCGTGTATTTGGAATGGCGGTAGTGTGGAATGTTGTGTGTGAGGAGAGGAAGATTAGGTACGTCACAAACACCCTGTCTCCAGGCCAGGGATATTAATTATTACAATTAAAAACGCCTGACCCGGCCGGGAACCGAACTCGGGGCCGCCGGGTGACAGGCGGACGCGTTGCCCCCTACACAGCGGGGCCGGACCATCAGGGTGCTTATTCTAGTAGAAAAATGAAATGGCGAATGGCTTTTAGTGCCGGGAGTGTCCGAGGACAAGTTTTGTTTGCTAGCTGCAGGTCTCTTGAATTGACTCCCGTAGGCGACCTGCACGTCGTGATGAGGGTGAAATGATGCCGACGAAGCGGTATTAACCAATTATGGTTAAAATTCCAGACCCGGCCGGAATTCAAACCTGGGACCAAAGGCTAGCACGCTAACCATTTCGCCATGTGCCAAACTTTGTTCTAGTCAAGAATTGTGAGCCGTCACACGTACAGTTAATAATAATAATAATAATAATAATAATAATAATAATAATAATAATAATAATAATAATAATAATAATAATAATAATAATAATAATAATAATAAGTCATATGCATTGATAAACAGCTACGACCTCATATTCGTGGCAGTCGTTGAGAACAATGTCAGTAGCGGGGGGAAAGGTTGATGTATCTTCCAACCTACGATGGATGGATGTTAGGGGAACTCCCGCCTTGTAACTGTTGACCTGGCGATTTTTCACTTTCCCACATGCCTCTGGTTGTGTCAAGTCATCGAGGATGAGCTCCGCTAATGTAGACGTCTCTCTTCTAAAGAAATAAAGATGCTTCCTCTCTGGCTTTCGTGTCACTGATAGCACCAGGTCTTAATGAACCACTGGAACAAAATGGAAGTCGTAGGTGGTAGAAGTGACCGTATACTGTTATAAGTAGGGCTCGGATGTTTAAGACCTAAAAATAGCCTAAATAAGCAAGTAAATATGACCTCAAAAGTGACGAAATATGACGTAAAAGTTTCAAAATATAACTCGAAAATGATTTATCTAAATAGGGCCAAGTTATAAATTGAAGTGGCAATTCCTTTGATACATATTAAGTAGATTCTTTATTCTCACTTTCACATTAATTTTCTGTATATAGGGCCTACATGTTTAGCAGTTATTCAGTCTATTGTCCTCAATTCACTTATCAAACATTTGTAAATACATACCTAAGTTCGCTAAGATTATCAGATCACACAACATCTGAAAAGTCAAAACACGTTTGCACCCTTCATTGGTGGTTTGAAATATGAAATATGAGAAAACTAGAAATCATTCTATTTTTTTAAAAAAAATATTTTGGAACTTTCAAGCCCAGATCACATTAATATTACTCAAATGCGTTGAAGTTTGAATTGAGCACCACGAAACGAATTAAGTAGATGTCTTTCGATGCATTATGGTAGGGCGGCAAGGCAAATAGTGTAAACTCACATATCTTTTTCATTCTTCTCCGTGGGTGGAATTGAAGTGTATGACAAGATCTTCAAGGCATCAGGCGCGGAAGACCTCCGATTATCAATTAACACATTCTTGTAAGAAGAGAAGGTCCTTTCTACGTCACAAGACGTTATTGATGCATATTTAAGGGGGGAGACTTAGCTCAACACGGGAAAAAACAGGCCAACATTCATTCGATTGTTAAATATGCTACAAACGTTGTTGAAAAATTCTGCACATATCCCAGTATTGGCATGCTTCCTAGCAATCAGAAGCAACTGCAATAATGTCAAAATTCTAATTATAACATCTTAAATTAATTTTCCCGCCTTTTTAACAAAATATCACTGTTTCCCTTATAAGTTCCAAGTTTGTAAGAATTTTCGTAATTTTCCTTTTTTAAAGTGTATATCAAACCCCCACCTACAAAATGAACCTCAATCACTAACATAGATTGTGATTTAGATATTTTTGTCGAGATTTTATTTCGCGCACCTGAAAATACTAAAAATAAATATTTTATATAAAATCTAATATAAATCCCATTGACCTGAATGAGGTACAGATTGTAGTACAACACTATGGGAGGAAACCCTGAAAAAATCGTTATTATCCGTAAAACAGTAAGAGAGTTATGAAGGAAACCGTGATATTTTGTTAAAAAGGCGGGAAATTTTATTTTAAGATGTTATAATTGGAATTTTGAAATTATTGCAGTTGCTTCTGATTGCTAGGAAGCATGCCAATACTGGGATATGTGCAGAATTTTTCAACAACGTTTGTAGCATATTTAACAATCGAATGAATATTAGCCTGTTTATTCCCGTGTTGAGCTAGGTCTTCCCCCTTAAATAATATTAAATCACTGCTGTCAAGTTTGCACTCATATTGATATGTACTGGTACCTTCTCCTCTAAGAACATCATTTATCTTGCACACACAGTGAAAACGTCACATCGATTAAGCACGTTTTGAAGTTGCCGTTTTACACTGACGCCAACTATTACATATGACTGTTGTGCTGAATGTTCAACACTTCTCACAATTTCAATACCTGCATGAATTTCTAAGCCAGCAGCTTCTAAACGAGTAATTGCACTCGATATAATTCCAAAGTTCGACTTAATATATGTCAGACCTTCTGATAAACTGTGTGAAAACAGTTCCTGCGCAATCTTGATAGGAGAGGCAGAGTATTCCATTTGTATTAAGTACAGATGTGATACGGAAAAGCTGTTTGTGAATACTAGTTCTCATTCGGAAAGTTGACGATGATTTTGCACAGCTACAGCTGTCACCAAACCGTCGAAATATGACCGAAATATGACGTTTCTACGAAAATAGCTCAAAATATGACCTTATGACAAAAAATACCCAAAACATGCATTCATATGACAAATAAAAATCACTTAATCGTGACGATAATCACCTGGTTTTCACCAAAAGCCAACCAGGCAAGAAAATAGAGACAAGGAAAAAATTTTTTTTTGCTAGGGGCTTTACGTCGTACCGACACAGATAGGTCTTATGGCGACGATGGGAAAGGAAAGGCCTAGGAGTTGGAAGGAAGCGGCCGTGGCCTTAATTAAGGTACAGCCCCAGCATTTGCCTGGTGTGAAAACAAGGGAAAAATATGACTTTCCCTAAACATCCGAGCCCTAGTTATAAGGAATATTTCGAATAAGTTGTTAGGGTGTTGCTTATACTGTACTATCTGTATGACAAGTATTACACGTACGGTTGCTGGATATTTTCTATTGGGTTATTTGCCAAAGCGGTTCACATCCAGTATCCACTGTACTTCCTAGTAGAGGATATCATCATTCTGTTTCTACCCAAATGAGTAACTACATAGATGTAATATTTTTAATGAATTAATGAATGAAATAGCTGTTTAACGTCACGCGTACACACAAGAGGGTTTTAGTGATTACTGAGTAGCAGGTCTTACCGAACCAATGTATCGATACAGAAGTTCTTCTTAACGAGGCTTAGGGCCTATTCAGGAGCGATTTTTGTTCAGTCGCTCTCATCATTCATCAACAGTAACATCCAAACGTCCGTTAAAAATCTCACTGTATAGGAAAACAGAAAGGATTGCCGACACAATAAAGAAAAGGAGAATCGACTTCTATGGCCACATCCTAAGAATGGACCCGAAAAGGATAACTAAAAGAATTAACAGGTTTAGGGAAACTGAGAAAGCCCTACGAGAGTTCTAAATTACAGAAGAGATGCTTGTAGATGGATCCACGAAGAAAATAATCAAAGATAAAGCAAAGAGATTTCAGGACAGGGTGAAGCCCAAACGACTATACAGAATTTCTGAAGAAGAGAGGAAATCAAGATCTGAAAGGATGAAAAAGTACTGGGAGGACAGGAAAACACGACTCACTAACCACTGATAGATCTATCGTATCCCAGAGTGGGTGAAACGAACAACAATAATAATAATAATAATAATAATAATAATAATAATAATAATAATAATAATACACTGAGGTTTGAAGTTACCAGTATTTGCTCTTTTTCAGGCTTTATATTATTAAAATTATGGTGATTGTGCATGGTGAATATTTTCTTATTTCCTCCCAATGAGTAAGTATTACTGTAGGCCTATATGAATTTCGTATTATAATGCACACATATATTAAATGATGGGGTATAGTGCGCATTGGTATCACCCAAATATCACTATAAAATTTGTCACAAATGGAACATAATAATTGCTTTTACACATATCAAGTGAAAAATCTGTGGCAAATTAAGAAATATTTAATTTTGGAGAATATTATGTATACGTATTTCACCACTTTACAAGTACATTTGGTGTTGCGCTCACAGTGACACACGTATGTCTTTTGTCTTACACTTCCAACAATTTCGTGTATGATATCTGTGTTCACTGACGTTCTTTGCTTTCGTTTCATTCCTTCACTTATCAATGACATCATTTCATAAATTGTATCGCGATATGCAATATTTAATAGGCGACAAAATAGTATGGCCAATGTACGTAAGACAAATTCAGTGGACTAGTGATTTATTGGTCCAGTCTAATTCGTTCGAACAGAAATAAAAATATTTATTGGTCCAGGGATCATGCTATTTTTCTGTTGACCTCCATTTTGCTGTTTGAACTGGCCGCTCTAGTCACATGGAAAAAGATAATGAGAATCTACAGACATAGCCCTCCCATTCCACGGTGCTAGCCCTGGACCTGAAGAAAGTAACAAGGACGGCACCAGCAGCGAATGGACAAAGATAATGAGAATCTACAGACATAGCCCTCCCATTCCACGGTGCTAGCTCTGGACCTGAATAAAGTAACAAAAGACGGCACCAGCAGCGGAGTACGACATAAACCAGTCCTGTCTACAAGCCTTAAGTATGTTTTCATATTTCTCAAATAACGACGGTATTTCTTAATTTGCCGCAGATTTTTCACTTGATATGTGTAAAAGCAATAATTATGTTCCATTTGTGACAAATTGTATAGTGATATTTGGGTGATACCAATGCGCATCGTACCCTAAATGATGATCATCTACTCCATGCGTCACATTTCATTCTGCACTTTTTGTGGTCATCCTACATTTCTACTTCCTTTTGGGATTACGACGTAACCTGTTTCCTTAGTCGTTTTTCCTCCATTCTTAGCAAGTGATTTCTCCATTGTAGTCTGCAATGTTGAATTTTGTCGTATTATTCAGGTCCAGTCTCATGTCTTATCTAATATGACCTTTAACTTCAAGTAAGAATTTAATTTTAGAGTTTAAGGCCACGGCCACTTCCTTCCCAGTCCTAGCCCTTTCCTGTCCCATCGTTGCTATAAGACCTATCTGTGTCGGTGCGACAAATGCAAAAGAAATTCAGAGTCGGGGTTCAATTTTTTTTTGCTAGGGGCTTTACGTCGCACCGACACAGATAGGTCTTATGGCGACGATGGGATAGGAAAGGCCTAGGAGTTGGAAGGAAGCGGCCGTGGCCTTAATTAAGGTACAGCCCCAGCATTTGCCTGGTGTGAAAATGGGAAACCACGGAAAACCATTTTCAGGGCTGCCGATAGTGGGATTCGAACCTACTATCTCCCGGATGCAAGCTCACAGCCGCGCGCCTCTACGCACACGGCCAACTCGCCCGGTGGTTCAATTTTTACAACCCTATAACAATGCGGGCGTTGTCATGGAGTGGATGCAGAGTACGGACTGAACTCCTTAGCTTTTTTGTCTTGGATAATGACTATGATATCGGAAGTTACGCCGGGAAGCCATTTTTATACCACTAAGATTCTAGTTTCTTATCATTTATTTATTGGATGGCACTGATTTAGTATGAATCTCGTCCTGAATGAAGCA
This sequence comes from Anabrus simplex, assembly GCF_040414725.1. Classification (NCBI taxonomy): domain Eukaryota; kingdom Metazoa; phylum Arthropoda; class Insecta; order Orthoptera; family Tettigoniidae; genus Anabrus; species Anabrus simplex. The sequence continues at coordinate 102,132,521 of NC_090268.1, forward strand.
GATAAACGTCTGGCAAGTCTAATTCATAATCTTTCAGCCTGAGGTAACTGGTACATCTATCATCACCCACTGCTTCTTGGGCAGGCAATTTAAAGTGGAGGCCAATTGTCCTGGAAGTCAAGAGGGGCATTAATCGTTGTCTCCTCGCCTAAGGATAAGGTAAAGGGGAAGAAGGGGAACACTGTACGAGATCCGTCTGATTACTGACGTATAGCATACACTCAGCGCTGACGTGCTGATTGATTAACTCATCAAAGATTGTACCAACTTGTAATATCAACTTCTAAAACAACTGGCAGCGCGATCCTAGTGCTCGGTTACTTCAGTTTGCACTTCGTACCTGATTATTCATTTTTTTAAATTTCTTATTAGGAGTTTCTGCCGAGTACCAAAGAGGATAGTGCGAAGTATATAGCTTGGTTCTAAGAGGGCCACTAATTTTTAAATCAAAACTGATACAGTAACAGACATAAAGCATTATATCGTGGCCTGGGAGCCTCCGTGGCTCAGACGGCAGAGCGTCGGCCTCTCACCGCTGGATACCGTGGTTCAAATCCCGGTCACTCCATGTGAGATTTGTGCTGGACAAGGCGGAGGAGGGACAGGTTTTTCTCCGGGTACTCCGGTTTTCCCTGTCATCTTTCATTCCAGCAACACTCTCCATTTCATAGCGTCTATCAGTCATTAATAAATCACTTTGGGAGTGGCGACCCCATCGTACTAATAGCCTATAGGCCTATATGACTCATTCATTACATCCCTGACCCGGTCAAAGACTGGAAAACAGGTTGTAGGTTTTCATTTTCATCGTGGCCTGGACCATATTAAAAGTGTCAATGTTTCTATTATTATTATTATTATTATTATTATTATTATTATTATTATTATTATTATTATTATACAATTTGCTTTACGTCGCGCCCGACAGAGATAGGTCTTATGGCGACGATGGGATAGGAAAGTCCTTAGAGTGGGAAGGAAGCGGCCGTGGCCTTAATTAAGGCACAGGCCCACCATTTGTCTGGTGTGAAAATGAGAAAACCACGGAAAACTATCTTCACGACAGCCTGCCGACAGTGGGGTTCGAACCGACTATCTACCGGGTGCAAGCTCATAGATGCGCACCCCTAACCGCATGGCCAACTCGCCCGGTATGTAAATATTACACGAACAGTTAACGTTTAATTTAACATGCCCTGCCAATAACACTAGATTACTGACACAGATTAGAGACCTGAGAATGTTTAAAGAAAACCAATTTAATCAGTTAATATCCACCGACAAAGTATAAAATTTAAAATAAGTTGAACAAAACTGTTGGAAAATTATAAGCACAGAACAGATTTTTTGACACTGGCCCTTTTAGTACCAGCCACAAAAAATAATGATGGTAGTAGCCTTTTCCAAATAAACTCAATTCGATATTATCGGTCCCATAACAAATAGCCATGGGGGAATTCACGTGACTGCTGATACGATCATAGCCATGGGGAAATTCACGTGACTGCTGGTACGGTCATAGCCATGGGGGAAGGTTTACGTGGGACTCGAACAACAGGATCATCTTTCGGACATAAAATTCAACATACGATGGGCGGGATTCGAAACGTGCTCACATTGTTGAGAATCTAGAGGTGGTAGTGATTATTGTTTTAAGAAAAAGTACAACTGGTCAGCCAATCTATCTTAACACTAACCAGAGGGGAGAAAAGCTATGATGTCTAACACTTCGAAGAATGAGGATATCAGCAAAAGAAAAGGGCCATGAAGGATGTGAAAATAAGACACCCTCGACCTTGCAAACCCAACACCATCGGAAGAGAACAAGAGTTCACCAAGGGAGATCGGACAGGAAAGGTGGAAGTCAGGAGCCTAACACTAGTAAGCGCAAGCAATATCAGTTTTAGCCGCGAGACCTGTGGTGCGAACCCACATTCAAAAACTGAACGGCCGAGGGGATTCCCCTATTAGTCACCGCGTACGGCAGACAGGGTATACCACCCAGAATAAAGACGTCCCACAGCTACCATGCCTGGTACATGAGTTCGTGGATTATATCATTTTAAAATCAAAACTTCAGCACTCTAGATTTATATTTTAGCATTTCGTAGTAAAAACGTTTCCTTTATAGTCTAGTGACCGGAAGTAAGATTGATTTCTTGTGTCACTGCATTATTTAAAACATAATTTTAATTTAAATACTGTTTAACCTGTAAATTTCATTTTTTTACAACTGACTTTACGTCTCATGGCGACCATGTGCTGGGAAAGGCCTAGGAGTGCAAAGGAAGTGGCCGTGGCCTTAAGGTACAAACAGCCCCAGCATTTGCCTGGTGTGAAAATGGGAAACCATGGAAAACCATTCTCACTTCTGGCGACAGTGGGGTTTGAAACAGCTATCTCCCGAATGCAAGCGCCCCTAACCACACAGTCATAAATTACTCCAAACTGACTGGCTCAGATGAGCACAAGTCGCTGGGTTCGATCTCTGCTCAGTGTGGTGGTATTTGAATATGCTGAAATGCGCCAGCCTCATTCGTTTCGGCAGATTTGTTGACTATAAATCACTGTGCTGCCTTTATCGTTTCTCATACTTATTTCCACTACTGTAAGTAAGAAACTTTATAGGAAATGGATACAACAAAATACTAAATAGAATCAAGGTAGAAGAAAGGAAGGGAAAAAAATGTAAAATCTTAACTTTTTCAAACCACGGCACAACCCTTTTGTATTTCATCCTCTTCTTGCACTTACATCCTGATTCCAAAATTTGAATACGAAATGGTGCATCAGATAGGGAAATAACTCAACTGATGATGAATAAATAAATCTGTTCTTTTTATGCTCCATTGACGACAAGGGTACTGAAAACAGAGCGGACTATTGATCGCATGCAGCAAGAAACGAATGAGAGAGTTCAAAGAACGAAATGAAGATGTTAGCATAGCCAAACAAGGAAGTTAAAGAGATCTCCCAATAGGTGTACCTGAGAGGACAGTTGCCAGATGTTATCTGTTCGTGGGAAAGGTAGGGTTCTGGATGGTCCACTTCCTTGGTATTGTCGTGGTAAGTGATTACTATGCATATCATTGTTTGAAACTGCAGTTCTTCTGTCGGAGAACAAAACACGGGATGTCAATTTCAACAAACTGCTGTAGTTAGATCTCAATATAGTGGTCCACATCAAGTGACTGGCCGATCTGTTACGCGAATGTTTGCGTTTGACTCAAGAGCACTGTCTAGCTACAAGAACGCCCTGAGTCATGCCGACTCGCGAGATCCATTCATACGGACACCAGAACCGGTCTCTCAATGCAACGCCCTGCCCTATGACATTCCATTACGACTGATCTGCATGACTAGGGGTAATGGCCATAAGACACTTGCGAATTATTGAGAAGGGATTTGTTTTAATTTCATCGTATTGCAAAATAAATCTAAAATATACACCCATCTCCCTTTCGCAAGCCATTTGCTGTGATACTGCAGCGAGGTTCCATTGCACCTTCCGATAAAACTGTACATTTCTTGGCTGTGGAACAATATGCGAGTACAGGAGTTGATGCTGCTTCTTGTCAATTAGATTATCTCATGAAGTTCGGGGTCTTCCGTGTTTTCGGTTTTCTCTGGGCGTGTCTACAACGTTCCACAATAATATGGTATTTAGGTCGTACATGACATGCCAAAGAAGTTAAAGCAGATGGCCAGTATTCAAACATTACTATTTCCAATCCATTTATATCAGTATTCCCAACTGGAGATAGTAAATCCATCCCCGCCATTACTTTTAACAATTAATTGTAATCGAATGGCCTTAGCTACTATGTGCATGCTGCTTTGTGTCTATTACCACACGCCAGGGAAACAAGAACTTTTATGTTTTGGAGACCTATTGTTCAGATTCAATTATTTTTTCCGGGGAAATACCGGAACATTTATATGCTGGCACAACATATAATACCAATATAGTTGGTCCTTTATTTGACATTACAAATTTTCCAGCCAACTCATTCCTGGTTGCCAGCGTTTCGCCCCAGTGTGCTAAGTTAGGCTCATCAGTTGGTAAATAGCACACATACCAAGACGCATGGCTAGTGGATACCGTGGAAGCCACTGCGTAGGCTACGCTGGCAACCAGGAATGAGTTAGCTGGAAAACTTATATATAATGTCCAACAACGGACCAACTAAATTGGTATTATAAATTTACTCATTCCGGACACATATTTCAGGTTCCCTATGGGAATCAACATCTTTATCATCGGCACAACATATGTTAAAACAACAAATATCGCTCTCACCATCTCCATTGTCAGTCTCCGTAACGTAACGGTTAGCGATATTAGCTGCCGTCCTTGGTGACCCGGGTTCGATTCCCGGGACTCCCTGAGGCTAATGAAAAGAAGGCTGGTATGTGGTTAAAATGGTACATGCATCTCACCACCATTGAGGGTGTGCCTGGTAAGAGATGGCGAGGACACGAATTTACTTACCACCACTTCTTAATTTGATTCTTCAATTTTTAATTAGTGGGCGAGAAATCCATTGGAATTTTATTTACATCTTCCCTTCAGCGAAATCGCATTCTATTCCCTTCTCCTCAAGGGCCTCTCTACGCATACAGTTTGACCATACAAGCGACCTTACAGGCAGAAATGTTACTCTTTGCCTTCTCCCTTTCCTGCTCTGTATAGGAACAGATAAACCGACCGGAAGGTTGCGCACTTAAGTCTTCCAGGGTATGTGGCCGAGTCCAGGAATGTTTAGTGGATAAAACAAAACGGTAAGAAATGCAAACGCAAGTTAGATCTGTATCACTAACAAGGCTTTAAAATCCCTCCCAAGAGTCTTCTTGATCTATCAGGGACAAAAGTATGTTTAGTAACGTAGAGGTATTCGTCACTCATTCCAGATTTCACAGCAATCGCTGCCGCCTTCCGTTCCTTTCTGAAACCGTTACGCAGACCGTTGATCATCGTTAGCTTGGGAAACAACTGCTTTAATTTTTTTCGTCAGTGCTGAGTAAGCACTCTCTTTGATCTTACGGTTGCAATATTTTTTTTCTTGACCTTTCCAATAGAAGGATGGCCACAAAATTTTTCCATAAATTCCAGTTGTACAAATTCCATCAACCACGTCGCCTTAGCACACACCGGAAAACCACTGTGCAAGTTTCAAAATGTTATTTACTATACAATGCGAAACAGTACTGAAAGAATAATGCCTATTGCTCACGGTAAAATGTTTCGTAAAATTTGTTGTACAATTAATTTTATAAAAATTTGGTGAAAACAACTTGTGTTGCTCACGGTAAAATTATTTTGAACAATCCATAGAAGCATCAGAATGGCCATCTATGAACTCACTTCTGAACTAATGTGTGTATGCGCTACCATCTATCGATAAATTTTAAACTAAGAATCAGCTGTTCAACTTACAGTGTGTTTGAGAGTATGGCTCCAAAAAACGAAGCACAACTTGCTGCTTTAGCTGCAATTATATGTTGTTCAGTGTTAAAAAAGAAGAAAAGAAATTCCAGGAAATGCTGGATTCAGGACTGGATCAAAAGAAAAGAAGAAGGTAGAGGATTGCTGTCCTTGGTCGAAAATTAGTTGAGGTTAGAAAACCAGCATTCATATACGAATTCGGCGAGTGTGTTTTCTGCCTCTCTTCTTGCATTTCTGTTGTGGTAAAGTGGCGCTTTAACTTCGTACAAACAAAGATATTTCTGGTATTCATCCAGTAAAACACTATGGGCTTCCATAATTCACCCGGATCCTGCCATTTTAGAAAGAAGTGTTTGTTTACAATCGAGCTTCACAATCTTCTCACGACGTAGCGCCAGCATCGTCGTGATGTCAACTTCGCTGATTGGTTCGTTACGTAAAATTAATTTTACGGAATAGAACATGTCCTATTTTATGAAAAGTTTATCAAAGGTTTTATAAAACTTGAATTAAACCGTGAGCAACAGAAATTTTATAAAATTAAATTATTGTACAAAAAAGTTGACAGAAAAATTTACCGTGAGCAACAGGCATGAGACACAGCAGCATCGTTACACGCGTAAGTTCCGGTACGTCCTGAGTACTTGGAAATTTATCAAACAGTTACCTTGATAAATTATTCCATTCTCTAATTACTCTTCCTATAAATGAATGAAAATCCACAGCCTGTTTCCAGTCATGCAACCGGGTCAGTAATGGAAAGAATGGAGCTCCCATCTAGCGGCGAGGATAGGATAGGGGGCTGTCACACTCCTCTGGGGCAATGATTAATGAATGGCAGATGAAATGAAGTGATATTGGAGAGTGTTGCTGGAATGATATGTGACAGGAAAAAACGGGAGTACCCGGAGAAAAACCTGTCCCGCCTCCGCTTTGTCTAGCACAAATCTCACATGGAGTGACCGGGATTTGAATCACGGAACCCAGCGGTGAGAGGCCGGCGCGCTGCAGTCTGAGCCACGGAGGTTCCTATACATGAATATTTGTGCCAATTTATCCTTTTGATATTATCCTCGAACTTATTCGTCTACTAATGTTCATTCCATTGACAGCTAAAAATAGTCGAGCAACTCGTCTCCATGCTCCCAAATCTTCCCAGCCCAAAATATTTGAGAAGGTTTCCTGCTCGTAACTTGAAACAGTTCTACTTCCACTCCTCTGTTATTTGCAGTGTCCGTGTTTGAACTTCAAAAAATCATGAATCAACAGCGATGCGTGAACTGTCATCTAGGGGCCGATGGCCTAGTTATTAGGCCCCTTTAAGCAACAAGGATCACCATCATGAACTGGCATGGTGTCATCGTGGAAGTTACTGTAGTAGTCTCTCCGAAAATCCAATCTATTTCTCTTAAAATTTTCTCTCAAATGCCCCCAAACTTCGGCTACATCTTACACAGCACCGTCAATGTTGTCAACACTTTCGCGTCCCATCTAACCTACCACGCACTCTTCGGTCTCAATGTATTTCCCACATGTCACTATGCGTTTGTATAAAGCTTTTTCACAGTTTCAAGCAGAAGCAAGATGGATTTCCGGCTGTCCAGCAGTCCACACGATTAGCCGGCCGGCCGCACAACACATATGAGTTTTGCCTTTAACGGCTTGAACTGTGCAGGCGAGCGGGAAGTCAAATTGTGGGTGTATGGGAGGCCTCAAGGATACCGAATACGTCCCTGGAACCACAGATTAGAACTGTCTGTCTGTCAGGTCAACAGCCCAGAGGCTGGTTGGATCCTCAAATAGCACCACCAAAGGTTATGCGGTTGTAAGGAAACCCCAAAAACCAATGGCAGCACCAACATGAGGCGTGCTAGGCAAGATGAGGAGTGAGGTAGTTCGCCACTGCTTTCCTCACTGGGTCAGAAAGTACTATTGCAGCACGACTGACCCTGTGAGCAGCACCTTTCATAACACTCAGATGCACTAGTCGTGCTCTGAATGTCATTACTCAGCACTACCCATACCCCAGCAGCTTCCATATTGTCACAGCCATGGATGAGACTGGGACTTCGGTGGAAGCTACACTTTACTCTGGCCTGTGCCAAGAGATGGATGCAAAAGTACTGTATCCATCAAGAAATGACAGCAGGCAGAGATTAGAACTATTATATACAATCTCTTCGTAAGCTAACTCCTAGGAAGTGGACTATTTCAAACCAACACCTTTCTTTCAAACATAACTTAACTGTCCACTTTAGTACAAAAATTAGCAACAGCATTCAAACTTTCGCGTTTGACAAGGCTAACATCTTTATTTTATTCATTGAGAACTTTTAACAGAGTAGAAGCCGAGTTCTATCTTTTAAAAAATCCAGAGTAGGAAAGAACTTGTAGTAACAAAAGAGTCTGATTGATGATGTTTTATTTCCTCTAACGAAACAACAAATTATAGACGTCAAACATCCAGGATCATTCGGTTTTAAGTGAACACATCGATCTAGCACTTCGTCCCGGGGTATAAACTGGTTGTTAATGGGAGGATTACAGGGAACGTGATAAATTTTGTTGTGGCTTCTTAAGAAGAAACACTTCTTTCCGAAATGCTCTGAGAATACTCGCGAGTTAATCTGTGTTGAGCTCGGGAGCGTGGGAGGAAGCATGCGACATCTCGAGCTTGTCACACAAGGAACTTGAAAGGAGCATGCCCTCGGCCTCACTCTTCCATCATACAAATATTTACTTTATCTCACCGCTAACGACTATTCTTAATCCTTCATCAATCTAGAACTAACCAATGCCAAGACGATATTTTTAACCCTTGTTAAAAAGACTCTTGTCTCCTACGTATTATCATCAAAGAACGTCATAAATAACACATTCTAATAGAAAACAAAAATCAACTCTTTCAAGACAATCTTCTGGACACAGGAACAATTGATAAATATTTATTTTACGACGAAGAAAATCAACTCTGTACAGATATGTTCAGCGATGGCTACAAGATAACGAATTAATGAAATGTGGAAATAGAATACACCACCAACAACAAAACAACAATAATAATAATAATAATAATAATAATAATAATAATAATAATGTCCGACTCCCTGGCTGAATGGTCAGCGTCGAGGTCTTCAGTTCAGAAGGTCCCGGATTCGATTCCCGGCCAGGTCGGGGATTTTAATCCCATATGATTAATTATTCCGGCTCGGGGACTGGGTGTTCGTGTTGGTCCCAACACTTTCCTCTTCCTATTCAAACAACACACCACACTACAAACCAACTGGGGAACACGCAATAGTGATTACATCCCTCCACATAAGGCTGGCGTCAGGAAGGGCATCCGGCTGTAAAACTGGGCCAAATCTGTATGTGAGAATAATAATAAATCGAATACTGACAAAAATATTTCTCACTTCTAAATACAGTGCAAGGGTGTGATTTATGTACTATCACAGATGTTATCAATAGTGCGTGTTTCTGTGGTGATTGGTAGTGTAGTGTGTTGTCTGAATATGGAGAGAAAAGTATTGGGACAAACACGCACACCCAGTCCCGAGGCAGAAGAATTTACTCAGGCGCGACTAAAATCCACGACCCGGCCAAGAATCGAACCCCGGACCCTCTGAACCAAAGGCCTCAACGCTGACCATTCAGCCAACCAGTCGGACAACCTACTGTAACACTTGTTAGGAGTTATACGCAGGTTGTAGTGATCAACCATCCTCTATATAACACTAATCAAACGGAAAAGTAGAAGAGGTTCGACACTTGGAAGAAGAGAAGGACCATGACGGGCGTGAAAATGAAAGATTCCCTAGGCCTCGAAACCTAATACCGACGGGTCGGAAAAGAACGAGAGTTGACTAGGGAGGTCGTACAAGGTAGATGAGAGTGAGGAGCTTGGAACAATTAAATGGAAGTGAAACCACGTTCCGAAGTTAAGAGCTCATGGGGACCCTTTTAGAGGCACCTTGCGACAGGGAAGGGATACCGTGGGTGTTAATCTATCGCCTCTACCCACAGGATGTATATCTACATTAAATATTAGTTACATATTATCATCTTCTTCTTCTTCTTCTTCTTCTTCTTCTTCTTCTTTATCTGTTTACCCTCCAGGGTCGGTTTTCCCTCTGACTCAGCGAGGGATCCCACCTCTACCGCCTCAAGGGCAGTGTCCTGGAGCTTCAGACTCCGGGTCGGGAATACAACTGGGAAGGATGACCAGTACCTCTCCCAGGCGGCCTCACCTGCTATGCTGAACAAGGGCCTTGCAGGGGGATGGGATGATTGGAACGGATAGAGAAGAAAGAAGGAAGCGGCCGTGGCCTCAAGTTAGGTACCATCCCGGCATTTGCCTGGAGGAGAAGTGGGAAACCACGGAAAACCACTTCGAGGATGGCTGAGGTGGAAATCGAACCCACCTCTACTCAGTTGACCTCCCGAGGCTGAGTAGACCCAGTTCCAGCCCTCTTACCACTTTTCAAATTTCGTGGCAGAGCCGGAAATCGAACCCGGGCCTCCGGGGGTGGCAGCTAATCACACTAACCACTACACCACAGAGGTGGACAGTTATATTTTTATAATAATTAAAATTAATTCTGATAAAATACTACACGCAAGAAGCATGCTCTCGTTACTTTTTTTTGAAGCAACTATACGTTAGAATGGCGCTCCGATAATTATGTTCAAATTCCCGTTTTAACCACAAATATAATTATATTTTTTGAAAAAATCTGAAAAATGAGACAGTACACAACAGGCACTACTTTTCAACAGTCATCACTGCGTTTCTGGCTCCTTGAAAGGACTTGTCTCCTACATACACTATTATCATCAAAGAACGTCATAAATAACACGTTCTTACACCGGGTGGTTTACCAGTCCCTTGCAATTTAGTTTTATGCATCCCACCGCGTTTACTATAAATCTGAAATACAGTACATCGGTCCCAAGGCATTCGAAATGTGTTTACGCGTTAGAGGAGAGCAGGAATCGTGAGCGACACTATTACATCATTATGAGTACCTCGAATGAATCCGTAAAACGAGTACTATGGAGAACACGTACCTTAGAACATGAGGTGCACACACGGACCAGGAGCAGGTATTGTATAGGCTGGAAACTTGCGCGTTGCGTGTCAAGCCTTGCAACAGCTCACTTGGCAGGGGCGCGCTAGTTGTGATAGTGGACGGTGCTTGAGGTTCGAATCCCACGTAAGTGTTTTTAATTTTTTCATTTCGCAGCCAATTGCCTGGGATGTCGTAAGATAGCATACTTGATAGCTTCCACGGACTGGTTTGTTTATATGGCCCTATAATTGGTTCTTTGCATCGTGGCATTCGGTAGTATAGGGCGAAGATATATGAAGAATTGAAGTGAGGACTACGGGAACTTAGCTGAGCCGGGCATAGCCTTCAATTAAGTCTCAGACTCCCCTCTTTGTCAACTATTCTACTAGCTTAACAACGTACCAGAATGTCTTTGATATAACATATTCTCATTTCAGATATTTATCTCTCTCTCCCCCCTGACACTTTAATTCATCTTCATATTGAATTTAACGTCAAGTGGAACTGCTTATCAAACTCGTTTTCCCTTTCAAACAAACATTAACACCATCGCCACTACATTTCGGCTTAGCAATATGGACAGAGAGTCAAGGGCTATGGTTTAAATCTAAGTCTAGCCAGTTCATCTCACGATGTAAGTGGGGAAAATGAACTTGTAAATTATATTTTCATTCGGACTTGCAAACGATTCCAACGAATTTCAATAACCGTCCGCATAAGGAATCATAACCTGAAATTGGCTTAATTTTCGGGAAGTTGATTAATAATTAACCAGTCCACAGTTTGATTCCCGGGACCGGGATAATCACAGCAGGTGGGCCACAGTAGTGGGCCGCTTAAAATTAGCCGCACTTCCGGCCGGCCGCCATGTTAGTGTTGGCACCTAGAGCGATATATCTCCCTCGATCATGGCAGGCAGGCAGGCAGGCAGCATCGCGGCCAGATGTGCGCTGTCAACCCGGCCTGAAATAGGCCGACCCTCCTGTCTATCCTCAGACAATCAAACTGTATCAACACTCACATTAGCAGATAGAGTCGCATTCCAGAATCTAGCCACTCTCACGTGTTCCATTTTAACTGCGCACCGACCAGTTTGTTATAGATAGCAATATACGCAGGATTTGTTCAGGAGTGTGTTCTGGACATTTTCCTCACATGTTTCAATATTAGACCTTGCTCTACATTTCGAGTATCAGATGTTTGAAGTTCCTTGCAATGCAGGATTTTACGACAACAGGTACTAAATCATCAGCTGGTGTTATTCTTCAGGATATCGAACATGTTAGCTCAGTGCGTCGAGGCACGACAAGTTATGGTTGCTAGATCTGTACTCGGCAGATGGCTGGGTTCGAATCCCCCGTCGGTCTTCCTCGAAATGGTTTTCCGTGGTTTCCAATTTTCAACTTCAGACAAATGCCGGGATGGTACATTTCTCAAGGCCATGGCCGCTTCCATCCCATCCCTAGCCCGTACAATTACAACTAGATAAAACACCCTGACACAGTGGCACATACAGCTCACCCCCAGGGTGGTGTACCAGAGAAGAAAGCTACAGACGGGCGAGCCGAACATGTCCTCAAACACTCTCGGCACTAAAAACCTTTCAATAAATGAAATAAATTTTACTCTTCAAACCCAACTCCTTGGTTAAACGGTTAGCATTGCGGCCTCCGGTTCAGAGGATCCCGGGTTCCATTCCCGGCCGAATCGGGGGATTTTAACTGCATCTGGTTAGTTCCTCTGGGTGTTTGTGTTCGTCCTAATATATTCCCATATATTCAACACCATACTAGAACTCTCTCCAAATAATTGTGCCGCGCGATGCGCGGGAGGTGAAGTGCGCACTCACTTCTACTATGGTTTCTACAAACATTCGCCCCGAACATTCAACATCTCAAACTGAAAGAGTTGAGCTTCCATGTTCTTGGTTTACCACACACCACAATGCGGTGACATTTCTCTGGACGAGGGAGGTGCCAGAGAGAAAATTGCCACGTCGTCCAGTCTCTGGCAGACCTCAACAACTTTAACATAATTTACGAGCAATGTGCTAGTTACGACCTGTTATGATCAGTAGTAGAGAACTAGCAATGGTACTTCACGATGCTGTAATTTCGTTTGTCATGTGTTCCTTCCCTGACCAACAACGATGCCAGATGTATGTCCAACTCGCGAGCGATCTCAACGCCAACCGACGCTTCCAGGAAATGTTGACAGTGTGGCCGCCAGGATGTCTGAAGTGTGCCCGTTGGTACGGGTTGTTGTATTCTGCGTGCGGCTCTGCCATTTGTATCATTCTTACCTACCACCACGGAAAAACGCAACACTGAATATAACCCTCTACGTAGGGTTCAAGTCAGGAGGGGCATCCAGTCCTAAAACTGGACCAGGTCCAAAGATCGCACCCGTGATCACATTAGGGTGCAGGAAAGCCGTAGAAGAAGAAGAAAAAATTATTTTACAATTTGCTGTACGTCGCACCGACACAGACAGGTCTTATGACGACGATGGGAAAGGAAAGGCCTAGAAGTGGAAAGGAAGTGGCTGTGGCCTTAAGGTACAACCCCAGCATTTGCCTGGTGTGAAAATGAGAAACCACGGAAAACCATCTTTAGGGCTGCCGACAGTAGGGTTCGAAGGTCTTCCCCTCATGTGAGGCGCGACTAGACGGCCATGGAACGCAGGCAAATGAAAGGCCCTCCAGATCTGTAATGTAGTATTTTTGTCGGCTTAGAAGAATGGTAGGTGATCGGCAAGGTCAAATCCAACTTGCAGGATGTCTAAAGGAGCTGGAGATAATAAAGTAATTCGTATGCCATAAAGGATCTGGATATATTAAAGGAATTTGTATACCTTGAGTCAAACATAAATGACAAGGGAATCTGTGAAATAGAGATCAAAAGACGGATTGTTCTAGGATGTGCTGCCATTAAGATCTGGCATAAACGGGCCATAACAAAAGCTACGAAGACGCGCTTGCTGGAATCACTAGTGTTCTCAATCTTTTTGTACGGCTGTGAGACCTGGACCGTGAATCCTAGAGACAAAAGTCGAATTGATGCCTTTGAGATGTGGTGTTGGCGGAGAATGCTGCGTGTAACCTGGACGGAAAGAAGAAACAATGTTTCCATTCTGAATGAAGTGAGCATCAAGAAACATCTATCTTCCCGTGTGAGTGAGAGTTACCTCCAGTTCCTTGGCCACATTTTCAAAAGATAACTTGGAAAAGACCAGTTTGCAACGCAAAGCTGAAGGCAGTAGATCACGAGGAAGAACAGCAAGTAGATGGTTAGATCAGGCGAAATAGATCACTAGTCTACCTCTTCAGATCATGTTAAGGAAAGCTGAAAACCGCTCTGGATGGAGGCATATCAACAAGGTTGCAACACAGAAATGATAAGAGATATGAGGTCTTGACGCTCAGCAATAAGCAAAACGAGTAATGATGAGAAAAAATCAACTGCTAACCAAGTGATGTCAGACTGGAACGATTACTCACCGCTATCAGATTTCGTATCCTTCACTTAAGTTAGAAGGAGAGGTTCTAGGACATTTCGTACCACTTGACCGGCTGATTACCTGCGAAGTGCCAGTTAATGACTTTAAAATATTTAGGAGAGGACATTCCGTACCACTTTGAAAGAGGGGGGGGGGGGGGGGTGGAATATTGCGAAGTAAAAACGATATCCTAATGCATGTATCGATTTGTATATCCATTGTCCACTACTGGCGCAGAAGCCTCCGCCCGGTGTGACCACTACTGATGTTAACTTTCCGTCGGGCATAACTGATCTGATTGGCACACGTGTTAATTCTTACCTCGTATTCGTCACTCTCGGGGACCTAGCTACTTCCACCTTTAAGCAGTTTCCTGTTTCCGCGCGGCCTTCAAGCACGTATCGTCCAGTTCATCAGCATCTTTTATTTTACTTAGTTAATATTAACAATAATAGTAATATTATCCATCCTTGTGCTCGTCAGGCACATTGCGCCGGAACACGATGTGTATTTCTGTTCCATTGTTTCGTTTCAGGATTTATACTTCTAAAAAATTGACTTTCTTATGATAATATTTACGTAAACATAAGTAATAAGTATAGTTTAAACATTATTATTAAAATAATATACAGTAGAAGTTTTCTTCAGCAAATGTAAATTATTTTTGTTTCTGATTTCTAAAGTGTGTCTGTCAGACTCATCACGCCCGCTGGCTTGGAAATAAAATTCTAATTTGACATCAAGTTCTACGGATTGTCCTGGTTTAAATATTTGAGGATTACAGGAACACCGTTCGCAGGTAGATAACGACCTAGGTGGTACGAAATGTCCTCAAAAATCAAGTGGTACGGAACGTCCGGACACCATACGGAGATAAGTGGAAAGGCCACCAGGTTCAGATGAATCGGTGTCCGGACATTTCGTACCACGGACATATCGTACCACTTGATTTTCCGGGACATTTCGTACCACCTAGGTCGTTATCTACCTGCGAACAGTTTTCCCATAATCCCGAAATATTTACGCCATGACAATCCGTACCACTTGATGTCAAACTGGAATTCCATTTCCATGACAGCGGGCATAATGAGTCTGACAGACACACTTTAGAAATCAGAAACAAGAATAATTTACATTTGCTGAAGAAAACTTCTATATTATGTGAATAATTGCTCCTTAAACTATGCCTATCGCGTATGATTACCTAAATATGGTCATAAGAAAGTCGATTTTTTGAAGAATAAATCCTGAAACAAAACAATAGAAATATACATCGTGTTCGGGTACAATGTGGCTGACAAGCGTAAGGATGGATAATATTACTGTTATTGTTAATATTAACTAAGTAAAATAAAAGATGCTGATGAACTGGCCAATATGGGTTTGAAGGTCACGCGGAAACAGGAAACTACTGAAAGGTCGAAGTAGCGAATGTCGAATACGAGATAAGTATTAACACATGTGCCAGTCAGATCAGTTGCGCCCGAGTAGTAGTCACACCATGAGAAGACTCATGCGCCAGTAGTGGACAATGGATATACATATGAATACATTCATTAGGATATCGTTTTTACTTCGCAATACTTCCCACTCTTTCAAGTGGTACGGAATGTCCTCTCTTAAATATTTTAAAGTAATTATCTGACACTTCGCAGGTAATCAGCCGGTCAAGTGGTACGAAAAGTCCGGTGGTACGAAATGTCCGTGGTACGAAATGTCCTAGAACCAGATGAATCAGCACTAAGATACTGCACGTGCTTCATCTTTACGTACACATTAGGCGCTGTGCTGTTAACATTATTATTTTAATTGCGGTAGCGAGAGTGAGTTCATCACGGTAATTAAACGTCCACAGGATTTCGTAACAGATATTTTTATAGACTCGCTTAAGGATGCTTCGAAACCTTATGTATGGAACAGGTCGTGATGATGAATAGATTTTATAACGATAAATGTCTTGTATCATGATAATTTACTTCGAACAAAACCACTGTGGCTTAACCGAACAACAAGAATTTAGAATGTAAATCATCTTCATCTTCGCCGAGACCCCCACACACATAGACACTTGAGCGAGAACAGCGCAAGGGCTGGACAAAAACAGTATGCTAGGTTATATCACCATGGTATAATCATTAATATCCTAGCAGAAATGTCAAAAGTGTTAAGTACTCTTCAACCAATAAATGGCTTCATTACACATCTTTTGATCCTTATTTGTGTGGTTCAGACGGCAGGATCGCTGGCCTTCTGAGGTCCGGTTTATTCAGTCTCAGTTAAAAGAACACGAATGCACTGTTTGTTATAACACAGATTTAAAAATTTAGCAGCATGTTAAGATTCTTGCGTTTATCCGAAAGTTTCCTGGGAACTGTTAGCTAACACGGCGTTAACTCTCACAAGAATCACGGTCAGTGAGAGTCTAGAAGGCAGTGACAGAATCGTGCAGTTTTCGAGCGCGCTCCGATGCGCTTTTGTTTGAATACAGCTGTAAACCAAGGCGCGTGAAGTCAACATTTTAAATTGCCTTGACCGTGAATTTTCTGTTGCTCTATAGACCCATACGGATAACAGCCGAGGAGAAAATGTGTGGTTCAAATTTCTCTTCTTTTGGAAATTATTTCCAAGCAAGTAAGCAAACTAATGGAACCGTGATCAAAGCTGAAAGTAACGCTTGACAGAAAATTTGTAGTGAATTTAATGTGCATATACTGACGTTAGCCAACGTACGACCGAGCAACTGAAAGAACTGTACGATAATCTTTTCTTCTGTTTCTAATTCTTTCTGGAAAAGGCCTATTATATTCCAAATATTCAAAATACAGAAGTTCTGCCATAATTAAGCTAACAGGGAGTTTAACTACTTGAACCCGGGCTGTTAAGTTAACTGAGAGTTTAACAGATTGTTAGTCTTAACCTATATTGATTAAATAGCTAATTTGGTTTAGTTCCCTGTTAAATTATTTTAACATGCAGTTAAATATTCACTGCGGTTGAATAAACCTGGCCTCAGTGAGTTAGATCTCGGCTAATTCCGGTGCACATATACGTCAGCCCCATGTAATAAAAAGTAATGATCTGAGAGGCTAAATTTTGGCAACACGTCGTGTCCAAAAACCATAGAAGTAGTTAGAGGGCCATAAAACCAGGAACATTATTATTTCAAAACTTAAGTTCCTGGAAGGAAAGCATAATCTAATTTCACCGATTACGAATTTTAAAGTAGGCCTATTAATCTCTTTAGGCAATTTCTATCGTCAAAACACTAGTCTTTCACCCTATAGTAACAGCGGATTTATCAGTTGGATTTCTACACATTTGGAAGATGCTAGCGGCTAGTACCTCACTGACCAAGCACTACAAGCCCCCTTTCTAGAACAATGCAGTGACACTGATTTGGAGAATATTATTATTATTATTATTATTATTATTATTATTATTATTATTATTATTATTATTATTGGTGGACATCCAAATTATTTGATCTCTTCCGAACCCCCATCGAAGGAGGATATTTCTGTGGTTTTCGGTGCTGACCGAGGTTAAACGATCTGATTTGATTTCTTTAATTATCTTCAATAGAGTGTCCGATTCATTGGCTGAATTGTCAGCGTAGAAGCCTGTTAAGAAATTGAAGACTGGAACAACTTGGTCTAAACAAAGGCAGAAAGCGTACAGTGAGAAGATGAAAGACGTGTGGCACTGGAGAAAATATCCCATCAAGTAGAAGCTCCACGTGGACCATAAAGAAAATCCGCAGCCTGTTTTTTCAATTTGCTTTACGTCGCACCAATACGGATAGGTCTTATGGCGACGATGGGATAGGAAAGGGCTAGGAGTGGGAAGGAAGCGGCCGTGGACTTAATTAAGGCACAGCCCCAGCATTTGCCTAGTGTGAAAATAGGAAACCACGGAAAACGATATTCAAGGCTGTCGACAGTGGGATCCGAACACACTATCTCCCGGATGCAACCTCACCGCTGCGCGCCCCTAACCGCACGGCCAACTCTCTTGGTCAGCCTGTTTTCAGCCATTCGATTGGGTCAGGAATGGAATGAAGTTTCCATCTAGCGGCGACGATAGGATCAGTGCCGTCTGCCGAAGCCTGTCGTACATTTCCTGGCCAATGATTAATGACTGACAGATGGCGTGAAATGATACTGGAGAGTGTTACTGGAATGAAAGATGACAGGGAAAACCGGACTACCCGGAGAAAAACCTGTGCTGCCTCCGCTTTGTCCACCACAAATGAGTGCTCGGGATTTGAACCACGGAACCTATTGGCGAGAGGCCGCCTGAACCAGGGAGACCCTGAAGAAGGAAATATAATCTTAGTTTTCACATGGACAGGGATTTCATCTTCCTGTGCGTAGTGCTGGTAGAATACATCCACGATATGCACTGTCTGTCATAAGAGGCGACTAAAAGGGAGACCAAAGGGACACCAGGTGAGTCTGGTACTGCTTCTACTTACTTGCGTCAGGTTCCTCACTTTCATATCCTCCATGTCCAACCTCCCTCGGTCAAATCTGGTTCTTCCGAACCCGACAGTATTAGTTTTGCAGGCTTAAAATGTGTTCCATTACCACACCATTCATGTCTATCACCGATATCCTCATCGTCGAAGAGTCAGTCCTCTTTCTTCTATTTTCTGATTAGTGTTACGAGAACCCGGTCACCGAGTTGTACTTTCTTACAACAATAATGTCGGCTCCATAGCTAAATGGTTAGCGTGCTGACCTTTGGTCACAGCGGTACCTGGTTCGATTCCCTGCAGGATCGGGAATTTTAACCATAATCGGTTAACTCCCCTTGCATGAGGACTGGGTGTATGTGTCGCCTTGATCATCATTTCATCCAAGACCATCTACAATAGTATCAGACCTTAATACAAAATCAACATAAGAAGCGACCATAAGGGAGACCAAAGGGACACCAGCCGAATCTGGTACTGCTTTCACTTACTTGCGTCAGGCTCCTCACTTTCATATGTAAACAACACATGTAAACAACATAAACATAACCACAACCTTCTGATTGTCGTATTGAATTGCTAAGTTGTCAGTAACAACGAACAGAATACTCTACTTTGGGTAATAGAACTAATACTATCTAGAAATAGCCTATAGGCATATTTAGATAAGCAATATGTGGAAAATTCAAAATATAATTCTTTTCTATGAACTAGTATGGTCCAGGAAATAGGTAATATCGGATTGCATTCTAAAATAACAGTCCTGGGGGAATATCTGATGCGTTTCAAAAAGTGGCAGTTTCAATTAAGTCAATCAATCAATCAATCAATCAATCAATCAATCAATCAATCAATCAATCAATCAATCAATCAATCAATCACTAATGATTACGTATCAATTGTTTACGTAATCTTTTGTACCGGGCGAGTTGGCCGTGCGCGTAGAGGCGCGCGGCTGTGAGCTTGCATCCGGGAGATAGTAGGTTCGAATCCCACTATCGGCAGCCCTTAAAATGGTTTTCCGTGGTTTCCCATTTTCACACCAGGCAAATGCTGGGGCCGTACCTTAATTAAGGCCACGGCCGCTTCCTTCCAACTCCTAGACCTTTCCTATCCCATCGTCGCCATAAGACCTATCTGTGTCGGTGCGACGTAAAGCCCCTAGCAAAAAAATCTTTTGTTACACGATTTCAAAGAAGGTGGAAATTTATCGAATTGGTGTAGATATAGTAGGCACCTTTGGTAAATTATTCCAGACCGCAATTCTTCTTCCTATAAATCACCTACTTCTTTTAAAAATATATTTATTTGAATGCCTTTTCTATTACCAATCGCTTTTAAATGTAACAGCATACCTCGTTCAAGAAATTCGTTAGAAACATAACCTTGTCACGAATTTTAATTCTCTCATAACAATCTAATTCTGATAATGATTCACTTCAGTTCTCTGGTGCCATATGTATTTTCGTATAAAACACTTCACTTAAATTGTCGGCAACATAAATACTTACTGTAAGACACCATTATATAAGTCGATACCTTGACCTCAAATTTAACAAAGAGAATATATTCTTCATTCACAGGTAAAATAAATAGCTTTACACTTTTTATAATCTTACTTTTAAAAACCTCAAAAAGTAAAGTGATTGACAAATGTAATAGGATAGATACCAACACAGTTTTGGCCTTAACCGAAAAAAAATTAACTCATCAAATACTCGGAAAACATTTTCTATATTGACAAATTTATCCTCGAATGTTTTTATGCACCCTAATACATTATTTGTAACTACGAAATCATCACGAATCATTAAGTGCTCTTTATCGGAATGTGAGTGTATCTGCTGTAATATGAATTACATCCAGGCACACAATGCGATCGACACGTTTTACAATAGTTTTGAAACCAAATTTTGATAAATACATCACTACCTAACGTTTCCTAATAAAAAACTAACATAAAGAACTAAACTGATGCTTCACACATGCTCATGCTTACATTTGAACAAATTGATCGCGGCGCCATTATAGCTAATATCGATAGCTGCATTAAGGTCTGATATGTTGTAGTTGGTCTTGTTCCATGCTTATCACAACTCGCAGGTCGCCTACGGGAGTATTTCAAAAACCTGCATCTGGCATTCCAATAGCAAGTACCTTCCAGCCCGTACAACTGTTCTGCAGTGAGATTTAGGGATACGGTCAATTAGAACCCCTAAAATGTATGCAACTCACCTACATAAACTGTAGTCCGGGCTGGACGTCACGTGCTACTCGCTTGAATAAGTTTGCTTTCTTCCCTGTCCAGTTCTTAAAATCCCAGGCTCTACTTGTGAGTTATTCATAAAACATCCAAAACTTTTACTCGCTGATGATTGGAATACATCCACCATCCCGTTATGCATAAGCCATAATTGCAAGTTAGACAGGCCAACTTAAAATTCATCCATATACTGCTGCTGAAAACATGCCACGATATAGAAAGAGTAGCTATTGAAGAATGCTTTATAATACCCAAGAAATAATTCAGTCATACCTAATTGCTTCTGCAGAGGTGACACAGAACAGCAGGCAATCATGATATGACAAGTAGTAATATGAAAGAAACTAAAGCAAGAGAGGTCTTTAAAGGGAGATATTTTCACCGACAACAGGCGCAGTCTTAATTAAGCTCACAGTGGTGGGTAGATGAGGTGTAAGAATTATCTCGTGAACATTATTCTTGCCACCATTCCGAGAAGCTCTAGTTCCATCTGTCATATTCACGGAGATTTCTGTTTCTACACGAAACGAGGTTACACGTTGCCTGTTGCACAGAAATATTCACCTTGAGAAACAAGGTAACTAGCACATAATAGGCCTACAACGTACAGTAGTAGCAACATGGTAATACGATTCATGTTGAATAGACATAATGATATTCAGTTCATTATTTGATGGTTGCTATCAGCCCTAACTTTGCCACTTTATAAATAAATAAAATAAATAAATTTCAAAAATCTTAACACAGTACTTTGGTGAAATGCTCACCACATCCCACTCTGACGAGTCTAGTGTCAGACCTAAGACGAAACGCTGGTTAATAGAGCAAACGCCTGAAAAGCCGTACAACTGATATGTTTTTGACATGCTCTATTGGTGAAAAATATCTAATTCCCTCCATGGGAATTTAGAATTTTCCATTCGGAATTGCTAGGCGGGCAATAATTCATTTGTGGAGATTTATCTCCCGTATGGAGTTATCAGACTGTGCTTCTTATATAGGCTTCTGATAAGCTCACCTGCATACACCCAGCGTCCCACTCTGACGAGTCTAGTGTCAGACCTAAGACGAAACGCTGGTTAATACAGCAAACGCCTGAAAGGCCTTACATCTGACACCTGAGTCCGACATAATTTCCACTTGCACCCTGTTCCCTGAGTCATATTTCCAGTCTGACCACAAGGAAGACAAGCAAACTAGTAGTTTTTCGGCGGATACAGAATGGTCTCTGCCCACAAGGGGCCACGGGTGGTCCGAAGGTCCGACAGCTCTGCACTCCAACCGGCCAACCGAGCAGAGGAGGGATGGCCACGGCTCTACCGTGGCTCTACGCTTCTGCGTTCGGGAGACGGAGAGGGGCTGGTCCCCGCCGTCGGGTGTCCTGAGAATGATTTTCCGTGGTTTTTAATTCTTTTGCACAAAGGCGAATGCCGGCGCAATTCCTAGTACAGGCCACGGCCGCCAACCTTCTCACCTTCTCCAATACAAATCTCCTAGCCTGAGAGATAGTGTCACCGTCTAGGTCTAGGAGGTCCGCCTCCCCCTTTCAGCGGAGGAGTGAAAAAATTTAGTAGTAGTAGTAGTAGTAGTAGTAGTAGTAGTAGCAGTAGTAGTCGTCGTTTTACATGACTGTTCACATCGTGACCATTACCACGCGACCGAGAACCTTCAGTTTCACGCGGAATCCAAACCAATAGATTCTTGTTTAGTTCTAGAGTTGTCGGTGAAAATATCTCTTTAAAGACCTCTCTTGCTTTGGTTCCATTCATGTTACGACTTGTCATACCAAGATTGCCTGCTGCTATGTGATACCCCTGCGGAAGCAATTAGGTACGAAAAATTATTCATGGGAATTATATAGCAATCTTCAATACTTATCCTTTCATTCTGATTGGCTTAGACTGTGGAGGCGCTGGCCTTTTGAGGCGAACTTGGCAGATTCGATCCTGGCTCAGTCCGGTGGTATTTGAAGGTGCTCAAATACGTCTCCCTCGTGTCGGTAGATTTACTGGCACGAAAAAGAATTCCTGCGAGACTAAATTCCGGCACCTTGGCTTCTCCGAAAACCGTAAAAGTAGTTAGTGGGACGTAAAGCCAATAACATTGCTATTATTATTATTATTATTATTATTATTATTATTATTATTATTATTATTTATTGTGGCATGCTTTCAGCAGCAGTAAATGGATGAATTTTAAGTTGGCCTATCTAACTTACGATCATGAATTCTTAGTTTATGAAGGCCCTAAGATCTCTTAATTACAAATATCCCAAATGCAATAGCAGGGATTCGTGCCACAACAGTCTCTGTGGGAAGGCAGTGAAAATACTCTTCACTATGGAGTCTCCAACGTGACAACTTTGATGAATTCTTGTTCTCTTCTGACCTAGAACACATTGTTTTACGAAGCGTACTGTAGACAGCCATTCGTATTTCTGCTTCTATCGGCTTTTCGCTTTCTTTACCCATAGTCTTCTGCTGGGGGGGTTGTAATCCTTGCTTACTGTAACAATCATCCATAACTATGATCACAACAATGCATGGCGCGACTGGTGCGTCCGGATGTTATAAAAGGTGCTACTCATAAGGATGATCTTGCTGCAATAGCACTTTCTGGCCCAGCGAGGAGAGCAACGGCAAACTACCTCAGTCTGTAACAAACCTTATTATGGCGGCGCAATCGGTTTTGGAGGTTTCCCTATAAGAGCGATAGAAAGGGATAACACAGAGTCTCACACTGCTACCACCTGTGTCAAGCTCCTCATTTTCATCTTTCAAAATGCTGTTGTAGATGTATTTTTGTTCTCTTCCCGGAACAGGTAGCAGGTTTAGAATACAAGATTCCGAGAAAGAGATGCTGTACGAACGTACGTTGACAGTTACCGAAAAGCATGCTAATACTTCATTTTTGGCGTTCGGGAGATAGTGGGTTTGAACCCCACTGTCGGCAGCCCTGAAGAGGTTTTTTAGCTTGGAGCTAATTAAGGTCACGTCCGCTTCCCGTAAGACCTATCTTTGTCTGTGTGAGTGTAAAGCAACTTGTAAAAACAAAAAAAACAAAAAAACAGTCATTTTTTAAGAAAGGAGAATGAGAACTACGACTCAGAGTTGTGATACTGAATGAATGAATGAATGAATGAATGAATGAATGAATGAATGAATGTATGCATAAAGAGTTAATTTACCTACTGTAGCGCTGTCAGTTTGTCATCTCCGTGCAGGCCGTGTAAGCCCTCGGAGGAGTAAAGGCTTGCACTATTCGGAATCTTGGCACTTGATGGGGTGGAGTGGAGCTCTACGTCCATCCACCTTTATCCCCAGGATGTAACCTGGTACTCATTTTGGTGTAGGCTGAGTGAACCTCAGAGTCATATGCATCTCCGGGTGTGGAAATCTCGTTCCTTATATGTTTCGACTTCCTGACGGGGAATCAAACCCATGTCCTCCCGGGTGAACCGAGCACGCCTGTACTGCCTGGGCCAGGCAGCTCCCAGCTCTATCAGTTTGTATCTGCTGTGTCTGTTGTATTTTCGCTGAACTCTTTTTGACAACCGGGCTAGTTGGCCGTGAGGTTAGGGATGCGCAGCTGTGAACTTGCATCCGGGAGACAGTAGGTTCGAACACCACTGTCGGCAGCCCTGAAGATGGTTTTTCCGTGGTTTCCCATGTTCACACCAGGCAAATGCTGGGGCTGTGCCATAATTAAGGCCACGGCCACTTTTTTCCCCACACCTAGGCTCTTCCTATCCCATCGTCGCCATAAGACGTATCTGTGTCGGTACGAAGTCAAGCCAATTATAAAACAAAAGTCTTGATGACACTTTTATATTATTAATATTATTCATAGTTGCTACCAATGCGTAGAATGCTGAAGTCATACTTTTAGGGCATATTTGCTTGTATATATTTTTACTTCTTTTGGTCATAAACTTCCGTACCCTAACTCATTACTGTTAAGAAAGGATGGTTACCTACTTTTACTTCCTCGTTTTGCAATCACCACCACAACCACTACCACATCTATCACAAAAGTATACGGATGGTAGCCACGAGAGTCAACGCGCACGTCTATGGAGGTCGGTCGGCCGGTCAGAATCTATTTCTCTAATGCCAGTACACCGCTCATTACTACGTCAAAATAAAACCAGTTTTGAGAGAGAGAGAGAGAGAGAGAGAGAGAGAGAGAGAGAGAGAGAGAGAGAGAGAGAGAGAGAGAGAGAGAGAGAGAGAGAGAGAGAGAGAGAGAGAGAGACAACAATAAACTACTGCGGCCCCTTGATCGTGTTTGTGCACCCCCAGATGTTCAACAAATATATCTAGCATTTATATTTTATCACCGTAGCGCGGAGCGGCACTTGGCCCGCTATAAAATCTCCCGCAATAATATGACATTCAGGTCCTTTTTTTTTTTAATAAACTAAAATCATTCGTTTCATAAACCTTGGAGCAGACCGTGAACTACTCGAGGCAAGTAAGAATGGGTCGCAGCCCAATAGTTCCAAGAAGTCTTTAATGGTCGGCAATTACTCAGGAGTTTGAAGGATTGGATAATGTACTTCGAGTGTGGAATGCATGGGTGTATCCAGGAGACATGCCCAAGTTCCCTCATACCTTTCACCTGGTGGTAACTACCAAAGAAACGGCCTGTGTTATTAGGAAGCCTGAATTAAAGAAAGTGTGTCGTCTTGAAGAAAGTTAGAACGTCTATTAAATCCATAGGCCTATTATCGATTTACATACATGTATATGGAAAAATGAGAAAACTTGAAAAGATGTATGATGCATTTAAATTTAAATTTGAATGAGTAGGCCTATTATATGCCTGCTGTCATTTCTTGATGGATACAGTACTTTTGCATCCATCTCTTGGCACAGGCCAGAGTAAAGTGTAGCTTCCACCGAAGTCCGAGTCAACATACATGGCTGTGACAATATGGAAGTTGCTGGAGTATGGGTAGCGCTGAGTAATGACATTCGGAGCATGACTAGTGCATCTGAGTGTTATGAAAGGTGCTGCTCATAGTGTCAGCCGTGCTGCAATAGTACTTTCTGACCCAGTGAAGAAAGCAATGGCAAACTACCTCACTCCTCACCTTGCCTAGTACGCCTCATGTTGGTGCTGCCATTGGTTTTTGGGGTTTCCTTATAACCGCATAACCTTTGGTGGTGCTGTTTGAGGATCCAACCAGCCTCTAGGCTGATGACCTAACAGACAGGCCTATTATACTGCAGTACAAAACGCAGCATGATGTGAACATATAAAATCTTCACCGATACGTTGTAACACATATTCTGCAAATTTTAAGCAAATTACCTCAACTGAAGTAGAAGACCGTACGCATAACGAAATACTATACATTATTTATAATGCAGAGAGCGTCTGTAGCTCAGGCGGCAGCACGCCGGCCATCCACGCTGGTTTCCGTGGTTCAAATCCCGGTCACTCCACGCGAGATTTGTGTTGGACAAACCAGAGGCGGGGCAGGTTTTTTCTGCCGGGTATTCCGGTTTTCCCTGTCATCTTTAATTCCAGCAACAATCTACAATATCATTTCATTTCATCTGTTAGTCATTAATCATTGCCCCAGAGGAGTGCGACAGGCTTCGGCAGCCAGCACAATTCTTATCCTCGCCGCCAGATACGGGTTTCATTCATTCCATTCCTGACCCGGTCGAATGACTGGAAAACAGGTGGCATATTTTTCATATATAACGCAACATATAATAGCAAGCATTATTATAATGTTAATAATAATTATGATCATTATTTAGATTTTAGATTAAATGGACGTAATAAATAATAACAAAGGCACCAGGTTGCAGAGATTTGAAGTTATGACATTTAGGCGATCTGTACTACTACTACTACTACTACTACTACTAAACGTTTTCATTCCTCCCCTAAAGGGAGGATGGGCCTCAAGACGGTGACGCAGTCTCTCAGGCAGGGAGACTTATGTAGTACGTTTACATGCAGGATTCAGATCGATCTGAGTACACTTCCCGTATTGAAAACGCCATGTAAACGGGGGCTCAGTTCGGATTGAGTCTCAAGGTCGATACGGTAAAATCTGCGATCGTATCGTACTCGGTTCAAATTGAGTTCCATGCAAACGCGGATTGTACTGAAATCGTATTGAAAACTACTGCGCGTCACTGTCTTAAGAAGCCCATCCCCCCCTTCAGGGGAGGAATAATAATAATAATAATAGTAGTAGTAGTAGTAGTAGTAGTAGTAGTAGTAGAGATCGCCTAAATGTCATAATTTCAAATGTCTGCAACCTGGTGCCTTTGTTATTATTTATTACGTCCATTTAATGTAAAATCTAAATAATAATCATAATTATTATTAACATTGTTCTGACAAAATCATCATTATCAAAGTTCTGTCTAAATAACAAATATAATACGCCAGTAAATTTATTTACCTGTATAAATGATGAGCAACTGCAATCATATCATAAGACGGCCAGCCCTTGCGATTAACAAAATCACAATAACCTTCTGTTGGGGGTAAAATTGGAATGTGCGTTCCATCTATTGCACCAATTACGTTTGGAATACCACACATACTTTCAAAACTGAAAGTTATCTTCTGGGTTTCTACTGCATTTGGCGTTTTTAAATTCTAAGGTGATAACGATTTTACTACAATTCTGCATCGTTCGTATACGTCTATATGTCTTTCCACGAGAGTTTAATCCTGATGTAAACATGGTATGTCCACGCCTCCACCAAAGAAAGAGTTATGATTCGCTGAGCGTGTAGTACCGACCTCCACCCCGTCAACGTCTCGTGTTCGGACGTACAGGGCTGCGCATCGCATACGACAACAGTGCGAAGATCTGAACTTCTGAATAAACTACTAAACCTGGATTCTGTTCATTTAGTTTATTAAGCACATTCACAATGCACTGCCCATGGTCACTTCTGAGCGGTTTTCCTCTTTTGTGCTTCACTACATGCGATGGTCGTACCTCTTGCTCCATTTCTCTCACTATGAATACTGACACTGACTGCTGCTGCAAGATGCAACACCTTATCCCCACGCTGTATATCTTGCGACTTTCCCTTTCTACGAGAAGACTTCCTGTATTACACCACGCCTTGTGCCTTCCTTTCTCGTTATTTTATCACTATTTTATATATATTTTAAACATATATAGACCGGTATATATGATAATCATGTTTTAATTTGATTACGTACTCTTCCAAATTCTCTAAATGTAATAAATTAAAATATAATAAAATTAATGCCACGTATTTTTTTCTTCGAGCTCGCATACAGTCGAGTGAGTGCGACGGTCGTTTCTCCAGTCAACTACGTCTATGACCACGTGCAAAGGCAACGTGCTCCGCCTATTTGTTTACATCAGGATTAAACTCTCGTCAAAAGACATATACGTTGCCTGGCGGATTCAATACGATACTTAAATAGCCTACTGCATGTAAACGAGGATCGTATTCAATACGGTAAGTGTACTCAAATCGATCTCAATTCCCATGTAAACGAACTAATGGTGAAGGAGATGCTCGGAGAATGTGAGGGGGTTGGCGGTCGTGGCCTATACTAGGAGCTGTGCGACATTCGCCGTAGTGCGGGAGAATGGAACACCACGGAAAACCATTCTCAGGACAGCCGACGGTTGGGGCCAGCTGTCGCGTCTCCCGAATGCAGAGGCGCAGAACCACGGTAGAGTCGTGGCCAGCCCTCCTCTGCTCGGTTGGACGGTCAGAGTACAGAGCTGTCGGACCACGGACCAGCCGAGACCCACTGTGCATCCACCGACCGCGATCTGTGTGCCAATGTCTACGTCTCCATTGTGCTGCAATCTGTTAATGAAAGGGAACTCGATTGAATGGCACCTCAAAGCAGAGTTAATTTTGTCGGATGGCTGCAAAATGTACTACTAGAAGTCTCTGACGTGTCAAGATGTTATAGCCTGCCAGGGACGTAACGAAAGTGATGGGGGCCCGCCTACCAAAATAAAAATTCGGGCCCCGTCAAGTAAAATGTAAAACCTGCGAATAACTAATTTAAATGAAACAGGTAGATAATATGCAGCATACTGTCAAATTATATAAACAAGGGGATTATTAACTACTGTAAAATTATTAAATATTAATGTTATTATATTTTATTTGGCTGCCTCCGTGTTTTAGCGGCTAAGTTGCTGAAAATACACCACTTAGTTGTTAAAACTAAAAAGTGACTGATAAAACTTAAAACTGGCTTCATTTTACAGTAACTACGGAACTATACCCTGTAATTGATACCGAAGTCTCAGTTATAATAATTTATTAGATTACAGCGCAGAAAAATATACTTCTTTAACTGTTTACCCTCCAGGGTCGGTTTTCCCTTGAACTCAGCGAGGGATCTCACCTCTACCGCCTCAAGGGCAGTGCCCTGGAGTTTCAGACTCTGTGGGTCGGGGATACAACTGGGGAGGGTGATCAGTACCTCACCCAGGCAGCCTCACCTGCTATGCTGAACAGGGACCTCGCGGGGGGGATGGGAAGATTGGAAGGGATAGACATGGAAGAGGGAAGGAAGCGGCCGTGGCCTTAAGTTGGGTACCATCCCGCCATTTGCCTGGAGGAGAAGTGGGAAACCACGGAAAAACACTACCAGGATGGTTGAGGTGAGAATCGAACCGACCTCTACTCAGTTGACCTCCCAAGGCTGAGTTGACCCCGCTCCAGCCCTCGTACCACTTTTCAAATTTCGTGGCAGAGCCGGGAATCGAACCCGGACCTCCGGGGGTTGCAGCTAATCACACTAACCACTACACCACAGAGGCGGACAGAAAAATATACTTACAAAATTCAATTCAAAACTATTAATTTCAAACAGCCCAAGTGATAAGCCTTCGCACAAAGAGAGCTCATTCGAAATTGATCTGTTACTACACCTACTTTTTTTCGCCGCTAAAATGTCTGATAAAAGTTAAATGTTCAGCAAAATTTGTGCATAATACGATGTCAGATGCACTATACATCAAGAAAGTATCATTAATATATTTTGGTAACAATTTTGATTGCTGTAATTATTTTTAAATGATTTGGTGTAGGTATTTTGTGAGGAGCATATCGCGGTGTTGCAGGAGACGGCGAAGAAAGCACTGTTTACATCTGTGCTATAATAACTGCAGCTAGATGCAACCAAATTGCAATTCCTCTACGTACAAATTGTAAAACAAACTATTTAGACCCATAGTACAAAACTGCCCTGACCATCTTCATGCAGAGTGACATTAGGCTGGATGTAGACTACAGTGTATGCGAGGAGTCTGCGGGGTCCCGCCCTGTTGCCTGCCTTTCAAAAACCAAAATTGGCATCACGAGTCAAATATCCTCCCTCTGATATCCATCAACGCAGTTTCTGGTCATGATCAATAACACTATGGCGACAACAGAGTTCTGTATCACAATGCTTCTTTCTCCCAACTTTCCAATTCATATTGGGTAGAAACAGTTCGACATGAATGTCTTCCAAGCATTAAGTACTACCATCTGTGGGCTACAAGATGACAGTTCCTATGTAGTTCTCCACATCAATGAGATGTATTTGATGCCACTCCCTGATTCTGCTATAAAATGCAGCTCTGGTGTGGAGTGGGACTTGAGACAGCACGGTGTAGGCAGATGGAGTGGTGATTGGCTCCAGAATGGTGAAGGTCTCCGGAGAAATACTGTTACCACATCAATATGCCCAACCAATACAAACATTGCTGAACACTTATGATAGGATATGTGGGTGTATATGACAAGGTGATCATTATTTGAACTGCTATTCATGATTACCTTCTAGCTACAGCTCTGAGGCTACTTCACTGGGTGAGATTGAGGCTTCACTTGGGTATATCATTCGATTGGAGACGATGTCAGCAGCGTAACTTAGCACTATTAGCTGCCGTACTCAGAGGTCCGGAATCGGATCCCAGCCCTGTGTAAGACTTAAAACTAGCAAGGGATTTGTACGTGGTTGAAAAAGTAAACATATTTCACCTTATAATCACAGGAATAGAACCAGCTTTTGGGTGGTTAGGCCGTGTGCATTATGCAGAGTTTCGTCCAGGCGTGCCATTTGGACTCATCAGCTGTGATTATAAGATCTGCGGCCGTGAAAGCCTTTTTTGATATTGTATCTCCAATGGGGGAGCATTTTTTGAACGGAGAAATCATTTCTCCTTTAGCAGGTTAGCAAACTTGATTTGCTAACACGGCGGGGCCACACAGTTTGGTCTGCCACTGCTAAGCAAAGTCCTGGAGGGGCGTGCCATTCCAGCTGATGAGTCCAAATGGCACGCCTGGACGAAACTCTGCATAATGCACACGGCCTAACCACCCAAAAGCTGGTTCTATTCCTGTGATTATAAGATCTGCGGCCGTGAAAGCCTTTTTTTGATATTTCACCTTCCTGGAAGGTGTACCTGCAAACAATCGCACGTCCTCCATTGATTGTGAGAACACGATATTTAAATGATGACTGCAGTTCTCTACTACTGATCATAACAGGTTGTAACTAGCACATTGCTCGTAAATTATGTTAAAGTTGTTGAGGTCTGCCAGACTGGACGACGTGGCAAGTTTCTCTCTGGCACCTCCCTCGTCCAGAGAAATGTTACCGCATTGTGGTGTGTGGTAAACCAAGAACATGGAAGCTCAACTCTTTCAGTTTGAGGTGTTGAATGTTCGGGGCGAATGTTTGTAGAAACCATAGTAAAAGTTAACCATATACTGTACAGTAATATAATCCTACGGGGGCTGATAACTTTGCCACAGAACTGAGTGATGCTAAAAATGAGCAAATTATGACCAAGAATATGAAGAAGATCCTCTGTGGCTCAGGCGGCAGCTCGCCTGCCCCTCATCGCCGGATACCGTGGTTCAAATCCCGGTCACTGCATGCGAGATCTATGCTGGACAAAGCGGAGGCGGGGCAGGTTTTCCTCCGGATACTCCGGTTTTCACTGTCATCTTTCATTCCAGCAACGCTCTCCATCAACATTTCAACTCACCTGTCAGTCATTTATGATTGCCCCAGAGGAGTGCGATAGGCTTCGGCAGCCGGCACGTTACCTATCCTCGCCGCTAGATGGGGGCTTTATTCATTTCCTTCCTGACCCAGTCGAATGACTGGAAACAGGCTGTGGATTTTCATTTTCAATAAGAAGAAGAATACTGTATTTACATTATTTACACAATAGTCAATTCGTAATGGAATTGTTAGAATTAATAATGCGAACATATGTGACTATTATTTCCGTCCTTTTTGTATCTTACAAGCAAACTTAGTGAGCATCTGTATGCCGTGATTATTAGGATATTACATCATCCCTAAATTTGGCCAGAAGAACACATCTTACTGCATGAAAATGTCAAATTAATATTTTTGTAATATTGGGGCCATATCCAACATATGGGTATAAGCTAACAATATCAATGGTAGTCCACTTAAAAGATGTAAGTCACCAAATGTAGGGTTTTGATTTTTAATACAGTCTGATACACAACGTCCAGTCGCTGGGATCTTAGGCCAAGCTGGAGGGGATATTCCACCTCAGGCAGTCTGCGTGATTGCGTCATTGTGACTACGCTACGCCAGAATGTGGTCAGGGGTACGAAGTGTTGCTTGTTAATACTCAGGCTACGTTTTCTGTTTGCGCAGTAGTACGCTGTCACCAGAGCACATGGCGTATGCGATAGCAGCTGTTTACCTTTCCGCGTGGCCGAAGATCCCAGCAATTAACAATAGTTTATGTATTTCCTTCGCTTAAAAATATTACGAAGTTGAGAAGGAATCCCAGTTATGCACGGAATGTAATTTAAAATATTTACTATATACAGTACAGTATTTCATGCTTACAGGATTTTTTTGTTTTTACCTGAAGGGAGTAAAATATATCTGGAGACAGTCCATCTCAGCAAGTGCATGGGAACTACTCTGAAACGTCCATTTAATCGAGAGCTGTTTGGGAAGTCTCCACATACAGATATGTTTTCTTAAAATAATTTTCTTATGACATGTTTGTTTAGTAAAGGGGCCCGTTTGAACAGATTTTACTATACGAGCTGTGTATGGCACTCAAACGAATTACTTTTAAAGAAATATTATAACGGATTCTGTTAGAAGTGGTCTTTGACGATACTAGCATGCAATATAGCAACCACGTTGAAATGCTTCTGATAGAACCGTTTCAACCTAGACTTTATTGGAGAAGCTAACGGGAACATTCGGCGCCTGTCTTGGTTATATCGAGGGCTGGCAGGGTAAGGGCGAGATAAAAAGGTAAGTCTGTCCTTTATGGTGGATGGGCACAGATTAATATCTCTATTGGCCTCGACCGTATCTAAACGTAGACCTTGAGATTCAACTAAACTGCTTTATAAGAAACACTTTACTCGTGAAAAGGATATTCCACTCAATTCAGAAAGAAAAAAAGCAACAACGTGTGTGTGTGTGTGCTAGATATGTCAGACAAGTGTATTAAGTTTTTGAGCTGCTGGAAGAACGCACGTATTATGAGGAGCAAATATTTTTGGTTTAAAGAAATGAAAACACAAAAGATTAAATAATTCAAGTACAGTACTGTATATAGCCTGCACAAGACTGAGAAAAAATATTTACGGTATATTAATAATATATAATAATAATAATAATAATAATAATAATAATAATAATAATAATAATAATAATAATAAAAACATTTTATTAGTGGTTTAATGTTGTACTAAGACATCGAAGGTTCTCCTCGACACAAAGATGGGGAAAGGGCTAAAATTGGAAAGGTAGCAGTTGTGGCCTTAAGGTGTAGCCCCAGGTTTTGCCTGGTGTGGAAATGGAAAGCCATGGCATACTATCTTCAAGGCTGCCGACGGTGGGATTCGAACCTACCACCTCCCGAATGCAAGTTCACAGCTACGCGGCCCTAGCCACGCGGCCAACTCATTCAACAATAATAATAATAATAATAATAATAATAATAATAATAATAATAATAATAATAATAATAATAATAATAAAGCAATGTTCATGGTTCCGTTTTTAATCACATAGTTTCTTCTGCCTCTCCATGCAACAATTTCTGGCTGTACAAATCGTGCATGCCGTATCAACAGATTAACTATTCCACTTACAGCAGAGGTAAAAACGTCTCACGACATGTCCAATACATGCATGTTATAGGCTACATTACGGACATCAAGTGTGGGGGATTTTCCCGTTACTCCGACA
The DNA here is from genome assembly GCF_040414725.1 of Anabrus simplex. Lineage (NCBI taxonomy): Eukaryota > Metazoa > Arthropoda > Insecta > Orthoptera > Tettigoniidae > Anabrus > Anabrus simplex. Next base: position 102,166,516 of record NC_090268.1, read on the forward strand.
TAAATTGCAAGAATTGATCGTTTGTATGCAGAAGATTTAAAAATAAATTATTCAACCCAACGCCAGATTTCACTGTGTTCGAAATTTCGCAGGCGTTTCTTCTCGTAAAAACAACTGGGATCTGTTTTGCAGAGCAGTAAGGCTTTGCTGGATGTCTCCTATAGTTTGGAAATCTTTTGTTAACATTGGGTAAGTTTTCTTTTCTACAAATTACGTCAGTCCTTCCCAGGTCGTTGATGGAGACGGACAGAGATGCTTGATCCTCCAAAATGTCGGAAAATCTTCCCATTTCATACACACACATAAAGTCCAGAACATATGAAGTTGGGTCAAAACTTTGTGAGGTTTTCTGTTTTCACTTAATAGATACAAATGACTAGCAGAAACTTCATTTGCGGCTGCGTAACAACGTAATTTGTGTTTAATTTCCCATCGACTGCTGTCAGTTTTAAAGGACATGGGGTGTAAGATATACTGTCTTAAAAGGGCCCTTTAACGAGCAAGTAGTACGGGTGTCAGGAATGTAAACACCCTTGAACGCCAGTTAACGGCGCTGAGATATCAATAAAAGATCACACGATTGCCAGGACAGGACTTCTCAAACCTTTCAAGACTGTGAGGATTACCCACAGTAACTTTAATTACATTTTTAAAAGTTATCAGATTAATGAGATCCCCAGTGTGAATGTTACTCAGAATCTCAGCAGTGTCCAGGGAAAAGTCCCTTGTAGCTACACGTAAACAGTCTACATATGTGAATCAGTTAATCATGGCAGTGCTTTGTTCTTCGGATATAAATGAAATAGCTTCCTTTCCTCAACATAGGCAAACATCTAAGGGAAACACCTCACAGTATACTATGCTTCTTAAAAGTCTACGCATTTCTCCTTTTCGGACAATTATTGTATTTCAATTCTAAGATGGACTGGATATCTATCAATTCTAGTTGCACAGGAGCACTCGCATATTCTCTTGAATCACCAAAGTTTGTCTGTTTAAATCCACACTGAATTTGGACGAGTTGGATCACATGTTAACCACTGAACATTTTCCACAAAAATATGGAAATTACATCAGGAGGGTTCGTGATCGCGGGCACTTAATTTATTCGTATGATGAACCCACCAAGGGGCTCGCGAGCAGCAGATTGAGAACGCCTATTTTATGATAATGATTTTTTTTTTGCTACTGGCTTTACGTCGCACCGACACAGATAGGTCTTATGGCGACAATGGGAGAGGAAAGGGCTAGGAGTGGAAAGGAAGCGGCCGTGGCCTTAATTAAGGCACAGCCCCAGCATTTGCCTGGTGTGTTATGATAATGAAATTGGCATGGAGTTTCAACATCTGATGAAGAACGATATCTATAGGAATGGTGGGCAAGGGGAGAATATGGTGAACCCTAAATAATGACTAAAAGCTGTACAATTCTCGCCATCTTCCGAAATGTTTACGAAATTTTCTAGTACTATCTTCCGAAATACTAAATATGGAGCTGACAATACTGTTGACAGGGACTATTTTTTGATTATCCAGAAATGTTATACTTCATGTGATATCGTTCTTACTTCTCGGGCCGATAGAAATTCGTCAGTTACACTTGGGCACAAAACATGACGGCTTTGTTCCTGAAAGCGAGCTGGAAGCCAGCTGTCAATCACATCCTGCTGAGTTAACGAGTTCTAAGTTATCCTTGTTTGGTGTGGAGAGGCTGCCAAAACACTTTCTTCCGTGTTCACCCTTTCTCGTGTCCAGTGCAGTGTAGTGATCCGTTTAGCATTATTAATAGTAACATAATAATACCGTAATAATAAATAACTCAGTTTACTTCGAGTTACAAATAACGAAGTCCATAAAAATGCTTTATTTTTATTCTAGCTTTTTTGGTGCTAATGAAGTGGACAATTTGGCAACTCCGGCTACAGTAGACGTAGTAAATCCTATAAGCCGCTAACAGACACCGGGCTGCCGCCGAAGAGTAGTGGTATGAGTACAGGCCGTCCTGTTTTGTCCGCAGGTATACCCTATAGTCCTACAATACTAAAATGCAGAAGTGCTGCACTCTATGTAAAGACGAACGAATCATTGTTAAGGGACTTACGGCTCCAATATTTGTCATGCTCTTTATCAAATCTGTCTGGTGATTATTCTTCACGACACATCACGGAACCTATCGAGAGGAAGAACATGTTTACGTTGCTCTAATGGGAAACGCCTATCAGTGGTCCCAAGGCCATTCTATAGGCTTTCACGTAACAAGCAATTCAATCCGGCGCTCCTGCCATGAGTAGAGCAATTCTATACGATTCGTATACCGAGACATGGAATTACCAAGAACAGTAGCTTCCTGAAAGTGCTTCGCACAATTCTAAGCCTATTCTACACATCGATGTTTCTAAACTGAAATATGTAATGAATGATTTCTTTCAAAACAAAATTTCCCAAAATATTCGGGAAAGTTTTACGAATGGAAATCCGAAATCCACAGCCTGCTACCAGTCATTCGGCCAGGTCAAGAATGGAATTAATGAAGCCCCCATCTAGTGGCGAGGATAGGAATTGTGCCGGATGACGAAGCCTGTCGCACTTTTCTTTCAATTGGCCTTACATCGCGCCGACACATAGGTCTTAAGCGACGATGGGGTTCGAACCCACTATCTCCCGAATGCAAGCTCACAGCTGCGGGCCTCTAACCGCACGGTCAATTCGCTAGGTGTCGCACTCCTCTGGGGCAAGGATTAATGCATGACTGGCAGATTAAATGAGATTATATTGGACAGTGTTTCTGGGAAGAAAGTGGCAGGGAAAATCGCAGTACCCGGAGAAAAATCTATCCGGCCTCCGCTTTTATCCAGCACAAATCTCACAAGGAGTGACCGGGATTTGAACCATGGAACCCAGCAGTGAGAGGCCGGCGCTTTCGAAGTTAACTAATATTTCACAAAATTACTTAGTGGCTGATGGGCCTTGGCCTACCAAGTAACCGCTGCTCAGCCCGAAGACCTGGAGATCATGAGGTGGCGCGTTGGGTCAGCGTGATGAATCCTCTTGGCAGTTATTTTTCGGCTTCCTAGACTGGGGGCGCTATCATACCGTCAGATGGCTCCTGAACTGTTCTCAGCTAGGTTGAGCAGACCTCAAACCATCCCTCACCCCAGATAAAAATCTCTTAGGCCGAGAATCAAACGCACGGCCTCCGGTAAGTAGCAAGCTCGCCACCCCTAGACCGCGGGATCGGCGTCCTAGGTATTAGAGTTGTCTCAATATTATGAACCATTAAAGGCCAGAGTATGCCAGGACAACTGCTGCCCAACGACACATAGTCAGTGTGACAATATCCTCAGCCATATAGCCGGGTCCACTGCCTCCCGTAGCAGCCAGCTCCGTACGAGGCTGAGTAAAATCCGTTCCAGAATTAAAATCATTGAACTGGTCAAGAACTAAACCCGGGGACTCCAGGTGAGAGGCAGACCTTTACAGAACAAGGTTGACCTGCCGAAATTTAGTTCTTCACAACCCTTCATTGAAATTACTGTACGAATACATATTTGTAGTTACATTTCCCCTGAAGATGGTTTACGTCGTTTTCCCATTTTCACACCAGACAAATGCTGGGGCTGTACCTTAATTAAGGCCACGGGCGCTTCCTTTCCACTCCTAGCACTTTCCTACCCCAACCGCCGTAAGACCTATCTGTGTCTGAGTCATCGTTTGAGTAACAGAGAAAGAGAGAGCAGACTGCTTCGTATAAACTGAGTGAGGTGAGCATCAATTCCTTCCTTTTAGTCTAACGCGGAAACCTGAAGACTAATAAAACTGTGCATGGTAAAAGGAGAAAGTAATTTTATTCGATATATATCGCGCGATAAATCTAAACCAGGTGACTTTACGACTACTAAACCTGAATGATAGGAGCATATTATTCGTCTCTGTATCTGTATGGCGGAGACTGCCGGAGTGTTAATGTTCGAGACTTGCTGACCTATTCTGTGCCTATTCAGGTAACTGACCTCACTCAATATCCAATGCCATTGTAGGTCACTAAATATAAGGAGTTTTCGGAATTGGTTAAAAGGAAAGTAACACGTTCACAACGCCGTGCACGCGTACTATCTGCGCCTGACAAGAAGTAGCGGCAGCTTGCAGGTACGGCACTACACCAAGTACAGTAGAGACAATACGCGACACTGAACGAGATATCGAGGGACAGATATTGGAGCTCACTCTAGCGGATAGACCTGAACAGTACTGATTCTCTCATAAGAGCACGTGTATTTTTGTGTGAAGTTTTTGGTATTATTTATGCGTTTTCAGTGAGCTGACATAATTAAATAGTAGCGTGTGTCATTCCTTGATATCTCCTCTCAACATGAGGTGAAAGGTAAGTGCTGTGTTTGGCTGCAGTAATTACGAAGTAGAGAAAAATGCGCGGTCGTTCTTCAGGTTCACTCGTGACAAGAACATGTAAGTAATATTGTGTTATATATATTATATATATTCTTCCAGTGACAGATATTTTTATAGTACTTCATAATCTTCTGACCTGCTCGACCCATATTTTAACTGGCATAAAATGTAATACGCATATTTTACCGATGTGTTGTTGTAGGTGTGATCTGTGGGTTTTGAAATGTCACGGAAGTGATTTGGATAAGGTGTACAAGAAAGAAGGGACGTTACGCTTATATAAGAATTATAAGATCTGTTGAGATCATTTCCAGGCCAGCGACTTTAAAAATCCTCGACTAAACAGCCAAGGGTATGTTACAATTTTACTCTAATTGTACGTAAATATTCATCAAAGCATCACTATCGACAACTTTTTCATATTTTTCTTTCTTTTATCCCTCTTCTCAGATTAAAGTCGGGATTTTATAGATTTTCTTTCTGTTAGTAGGCTTCATGTTAAGAGGAAAATTGTCCAGCTATTAAATGTTAATTCATTGCATCATATGTGTAAGGAATGTGCCGATATTTTTATTGACAAGTGTCTTAATGTGATGATACAATGTTTAAAATGAGAAAAAAGACAAATCCAACCGTAAGAGTTCAGGCAGGAATGCTAAAGCTAAAAAAGTAATGCATAAATGAAAGATCAAGCCATTTCACAGCAGCCCATTTCATATCTTGTTTATGTGTCTAATTTCAGTCTTTGAATAATAACCTTTTAAATAATTCTTCATTCATTTATCCAGAATTGCTTTAGCAACTTCGAAGTTAATATCTCAATACCACTTTCTTTCTAGACGTAATTTATTTATCCATTTCCGTATATACGTTTCCATTGATATTTGAATTTAGTGCGATTTGTTCAGGTCAAGTCACTAGGAGCGCCACCGTCGAATTGTCTCCCATTTTAGCAAGGCGAAATCCGTAAGTGTCCCGCATTGTCTCTACTGTATTTGACTACACCAACGTCAGTTACTTTTGCTGTTATCTTAGATTTCCAAAACTCGAATGTCATTATCTCGGATAACGCTCACTTTCGTATTAACCACAGAATTTATTATCTCGGTTCACCAAAACTAAGTTTTCGTTTCAATCTGAATTTGAACCGTAAGTTTTTCATACTGACGCGCGGAAAACAAGTGACTACGTGCTGCCGCCACTATCGAAATGTAAACACGTTTCGATTTCATTCGGGGTTTGCAAATAATTTATCATAAATTATGTTTGCTCTCGACGAGAAACGGAGAAGGAAGCCAAGACTTTCCAAGATAATAAATTGTTACTGTTTTTACAACTGCCTTTACGTCGCACCGACACAGATAGGTCTTACGGCAACAACGGGATATGAAAGGCCTGGTGTGGAAATGGAAAACCACGGAAAAACCATCTTCAGGCCTGTCGACAGTAGGGTTCGAACCCAATATCTCCCGGATGCAAACTCAACGCTGAGCGCCCTTAACCGCTTGGCCAAAAATTGTTACTGAATTTGGTGGCAGAAAGCATTGATATCATCGAGAATTTAAAATATTATAGTGTATACATTGTATATTTCACTCAAAACGTAAGGTAGTATTCCTTAATTCTTCATCAACAAGTCATTTAGTCGTGTACAGTACAAGTTATTATCAAGAATGCATCTTAGGCGTACCTATGTGTTGGGAATTCCAGGTTATGTTCGATCATGAATAACGCTTTAGATAACCTAAAATGTGTCTGAAAAGCAATGTCGTTGAAGTCCTCGAAATATGTCGCACATTCCTTTATCCACATAGGAGGTTTATTAATTGATGTTGATCATATTCCTCGTCGCCGTGATTTCCTCTTTTAATTAGATATTCCAGCCGTTTACGAGCTGCCATCTTGGAAGTCTGTTGTTATTTTAGATTTTCCATTTTACCGGCCAACCAATCTCCGGTAAAATTTTAAACCGAGATAATATCCGTTATCCGAGATAATGCTGTTGGTGAATACAAACTTAACTGTTATCTCGGTTTAGGCAGCTTCACACAAAGATAAAAGCTTTTACTCCCGTTAGTAAATACGGGCTTTTCTACAAACATTCATCGAGCTCTCTGAGGCAGATGCATGTTTATTATTAAACTATTCATTATGCATTACTTAGAGTAAATGTGTAATTAAAGCACGATTGCACCACCACTTTGAAACTTCACAACAGCGTCTCAGTTCGCAAGAATTACCGTGGACCGAACAGATGTTTATTGCCAGGCCATGAGACTTGAGATAGGCGCATGCGCACCGCTTACCCTGCATCCACGTGACTTCTCGTCATACGACCACAGTAGGTATTGATTCGTATCTCTCTGCCTTCTCACATTTAGCGGGAAATTTAATTCAGTTCCAGTAGATTCTGAGACTAACTACAAGTAAGACAGTGTCATCGGCATACTCATATTAAAGAAGACACCACTAACCCCCACTCTGAGTCTTTACATAAAGGGCAACACGAAAATTCATTTCTGAGTAGATGTTAAATAGCATATGGGAAAGAACTCTGCTTTGACGCTTTTCATAATCAGGACTGTTTCTGAAAGCGTATCATCCATTTTTACTCCAGCATTCCGGTCCCTAAGAATAACACGTCGAAAGGTATCAAAAGCTTATTTATAATGATTACATGAATAATTCATCCTCATAAAGAGAACTGGACTATCTTTCGAGGTAGCCTTGGCGAGAAGAAAGGCACACCGCACGTTTACCGCCGGTGGTACAAGTTCTGTCTTCTTTTAGATCGTTGGAACACAAAGAAAAGCATCGACAATTCTCTGTCAGCGCTGTTAAATGAACGTATTTTGAATATCCAACAACAATCTGGAAGATGGAGAAATTCCACTTTCGACAAAAAGGAGGAAAAACATTACTGATTTTAACTACGAATGAAAGAACGAGAGTACTGAAAAATACCATAAGATAGCAAATGTTAAAGAAAGGCTACAATAGCAATGAATTTGGACGACTGTGAAGAGCAAAGCACATCCTTCACAATGCTCACGATACAGTATGTGCATGAAGAAACCATTAGAGGTTCTTTTACTACATATCGCGAGGATTGTTTCTTTTTGGTGCGATCAGTAAATGATTATTTCTATATCAAATAAAACATTTATCTTACCTCGTTTCTGCATGTAGCTGAAGAGATCGTCGAGAAATTCTTTCCGTTTGGGGTCGTCGCTTAGCTCGTACAGCTAGAAACAGAAGAAAAACCCATGACAGATACTTCCCAAATCGCTACAGAAGAAAATTTAATATTCTAACCCTACATCCAAAACATAATTTTATGCTCAGCTAAGCTAAAACACAGTACAGTAAGTGCGTTTAGAATTTGTGAATAAAAACTGAGGTTTTGGACTTCCCCAGAAGTTTCTGCCATGCTTCTGCAGTTCTTAATTCCCAGATCTCTGATATCCTGATGCAGACATTCTTCCCACCTCAGCCTTCGTCTACTAACTTTCTGAGAATCTTCTAACAATGTATAAAAATATCTTCATCATCCTATTGTCCGACTCGTTGGCTGAATGGTCAGCGTACTGGCCTTCGGTTCAGAGGGTCCCGGGTTCGATTCCCGGCTGGGTCGGGGTTTTTAATCTTCATTGATTACTTCCAATGGCCCGGGGGCTGGGTGTTTGTGCTGTTTCCAACATCCCTGCAACTCACATACCACACATACACTATCCTCCACCACAATAACACGCAGTTACCTACACATGGCAGATGCCGCCCACCCTCATCGGAGGGTCTGCCTTACAAGGGCTGCACTCGGCTAGAAATAGCCACATGAAATTATTATCATCATCCTATTATCAATGTCACGTAGTAGATGTCCATTCCGCACTAGCCCCTTCATCTGAAGGACTTCAACAACAGAATCTGGTGTATTAAATAGCCTGATAAACTCGCAGTTGCACCTTCTCCACACTAGGTTTTCTTCTACTGAAACAAAAATACCATCATACAATTCTTCTGTCGAAGAGAGAATTAATTTCCTATTAATATCACAAAGGGCAAAATCGCTAACTAGATTTGGTTACATACTACTTAAAGGGACATTAAAACATGGTATTTTATTCCTCACTAGCATTTGTATCGTTCTTCGCACGGGAATTTGTAATGGATTACACGATTCCTTCTTGAATTTATGCGAAGTTACATGTCCAAACGTTTAATGCGGCATGTTAAACTGATATTTTTCTACGAAAGCACGTGGAACATGAACAGGTGGATTCTAAATATGAAGCCTGATTAAAATATTTCCAGTAGTCTTCCAGTTATAAGAAATATGCTGTACAGGCACCCGCTTTTGGTCTAAGTCTGCTAGGACTGCTGTAAAATCTTTCGTTAACGATATCTCCCTTATTAATACTAGTATACAAAGGGATACATGACAAAAAAGATTTGGAAATAGATTTCCATTAAGGTTGGTAGCTTTCAATTCAGGTTGGTCTTGTATATTTTGTGGGAGAGTAAAATCACTGTTCTGGTTTCGTACAAACCCCCAGCCAATTCCAGGATTTTGAAATGGTATGGATCTTAAAACCTCCTATTGGACACGTGGATTCTAAATATAAAGTTTGTTAAATTATTTCCAGTAATTTCCCAGTTATAAGAAATATGCTATACAAGCACCCGCTGGAACTTCAACGGTAAAACTGTCCGTTAATCATATGTTCCTTATTAATCCTCCTAACGAAAAGGTGCACATGAGAAAAACGTTTTAGAATGTGATTTCCATTAAGGCTGGTAGATTTACGTTAAGTTTGGTCATGTCTTCCATTAAGGCTGGTAGATTTACGTTAAGTTTGGTCATGTCTATGTTGCGGGAGTGTAAAATCACTGTTTCTATCTTCCTATAAAGCCCCAATCCATTCAGGGATTCACAAATAATAGTGGCCCTAAAATATGCTCAAGAACCGGCGGATTCCAAGTATGAAGTTTGGTAGAAATACACCCAGTAGTTTTCCAGTTATAAGAATTCAAACAGGCACCAAAGCTAAAAATTAAACAGATGGACATTATTACACATTAAACGGATAACTGTATAAAAATTTCGCCAAAATAGGCAATGCACAGACACACCGTCGTTACAATTTTATTTATATAGATATAAAAATGATCAAAGGCGTGTATTGCAAGATCACTAACAGAGGACAATTAAAAAGCACTTACTTGTATCCCGACATTACGTCAAAGTAGTAATTCCATGAATATATGATGTTCACAACTGCACTGTAGTCGAAATAAACTTTGAACTTACTTGGTCGTGCTGCTTTACGTTGCACCGACATAAATAGGCCTCATGGAGACGATGTGATAGGAAAGGCCTAGGAGAGGGAAGGAAACGGTTGTGGCCTTACTCAAGGTACAGTCCGAGCATTTGCCTGATGTGACAATGGGAAACCAAGGAAACCCATTTTCAGCGCTGTCGACAGTGCGGTTCGAACCCACTATCCCCCGGATGCAAGCTCACAGCTGCGCGCCCCTAACCGCACGGTCAACTCGCCCGGTTTGGTGGTGTGCAGTACATTTTGTACATATTGAAGAAAATGAAATGTTCATTGACTTGGGTTATAACGGGCGACTTAAACGCACTCTACAGTGTGATGGCGATAGTACCAGACCTTTAGCTTTGATCCTTTCCAACAGAACAAATACGGTATGACCTACGCCAGCAAAGCTCAAATGGATAGAGGAACAGACGAGAAATCGGGAGGTTGTGGGTTCGGATCCCACTGGTGTCCGGTTGGCCATTTTTCTTCTGTACTTAACATGTCTTCAGTATGTAATAAATACGACCTAATAAGTTGAAAGTTTATTTCGAGTAGTAATTCAATACCTGTCCAACCATCTGTGCTGTATATAAAAACAGCTAGATTGAAATCTTGAGAAAGCGATAAAAAGCAGCAGTCTTGGAATATCTTCTATTCCGATCACTTACATTGCTGTCAGCTGCACGTGAGGAGATCACTGACATGGGCTTTGAATAATCCGCAAATAATTTGAGTTGGAAGTTATTACATATGAAACTTCCATACACGGACAACGTTAAACCTTTAGACTGACTTATTTGGACGGTTTTATGGGCGAAAGAATAGAGAAACAGATGAAATTTTAAGACTCATGTTTCCAATTACCATTCTCAAGAAATTAAAACTGTATACATTAAGTTCCGGCTTGTGTTGCTAACTAATTAATGACTAAGAAAAGTAGCAGAGAGACTCATTATAGGTAAATGAACGGAATGAACTGATCAGGAACAGCTCATATAACAAGAAAAAGGACTGAGATGATGATGATGATAATAATAATAATAATAATAATAATAATAATAATAATAATAATAATAATAATGTCAAATCTTATGTTACAGATTTCAACAGATGTCAGATTGTCAATATATTGCCCATCATCGGTGTTCTAACCTCCTGAGACCATGAACATTGTTTTGGACCAAATCCCATAAAAGTTACATTTCTGGACCAAGTAGGGCAGTATTCTTCACGAAAAAGTAAGAACATTTCAGTCCCCTTAATTTTTCCTGTATCACTCACAGATTCGAATTATGCTTATTTACCACAATGTACTGACGTTTCCTGAACTGGTACTACACATATGAATCTACCGTGGGTTTAAAAGCAAATTGTGACTGAATGGTCTGCGTTGAGATCTTCGGTTCAGAGTGCCCCCGGTGCGATTCCGGCCGTGTCAGGGATTTTAATTCCGTCTGATTAATTTTTCTGGACCGAGCTCGATAGCTGCAGACGCTTAAGTGCGGCCAGTATCCAGTATTCGGGAGATAGTAGGTTCGAACCCCACTGTCGTCAGCCCTGAAAATGGTTTTCCGTGGTTTCCCATTTTCACACCAGGCAAATGCTGGGGCTGTACCTTAATTAAGGCCACGGCCGCTTCCTTCCCACTCCTAGCCCTTTCCTGTCCCATCGTCGCCGTAAGACCTATCTGTGTCGGCGCGACGTAAAAGTAGCAAAAAAAAAATTCTGTCTCGGGAACTTTGTATTTATGTTTGTCCCAACAATCTCTTCTCCATATTCAGACAACACACTACACTACCAACCACCAAAAAAACACGCAATAGTGATTACATCCCTCCGCATAGGGCCGGCGTCAGGAAGGGCATCCGTTCGTAAAACGGGGACAAATCTGCATAGGCTACACAGGTGTGGGAAGAAAGCCGAAGAAGAAGAAGAAGAAGAAGAAGAAAAGCAAAACGTGTGTTAGGTGTTCACCCTCTGTTCTGCTCATGCCCTTGATGTTTTGGCAGATCATAATTGAATGGTCAATGCTAAGAACTTGAGGGTCCTGAGAAGGACCTCTAAGTACGTTTCTCCTATGATTTCCTTGTTACAGAGGCTCTACTGAGGACTTACCCGTCTCAAGCGAAGCTCTTCTCTGACATGGTGTTTTACTTGTGAAACTCAGACGGTTGTTATACACATTGTAAATAAAGATTAACAAGCAAAACGCACGGTCAGTTTTTGACATTTCATGTACACACCTCTCACATCATAGAAATATACATACAATGAAACAAAAAAAGAACGTCACTGAATGAATCGAACATGGATGATTTGCATTGAGACCAGTCTCCGGCTCCATGGGTAAATGGTTAGCGCGCTGGCCTTTAGTCACAGGGGTCCTGGCTTCGATTCTCGGCAGGGTCGGGAATTTTAAACATCATTGGTTAATTTCTCTGGCACGGGGGCTGGGTGTATGTGTCGTCCTCATCATCATTTTATCCTCATCTCGATGCGCACGTCGCCTACGGGCGTCAAATCAAAAGACTTGTATCTGGCGAGCCGAACTTGTCCTCGGATACTCGCGGCATACGCCATTTCATTTTATTTTATTTCATTTCATTTCACAGCCTAGTGTCAAAAGAATACGTCCGCCTCTGTGATGTAGTGGTTGGTGTGCTTAGCTGTCACTCCCGGAGGCCCGGGTTCGATTCCCGGCTCTGCCACGAAATTTGAAAAGTGGTACGAGGGCTGGAACGCGTCCACTCAGCCTCAGGAGGTCAACTGAGTAGAGCTGGGTTCGATTCCCATCTCAGCCATCCTAGAAGTGGTTTTCCGTGGTTTCCCAATTCTCCTCCAGGCAAATGCCGGGATGGTACCTAACATAAGACCACGACCGCTGCCTTTCCTCTACCCTGTCCATCCCTTCCAATCTGCCCATCCCCCCGCAAGTAACCTGTTCAGTATAGCTGGTGAGGCCACCTGGGCCAGGTACTGGTCATCCTCCCCAGTTGTATCCCCGACCCAAAGTCTAAAGCTCCAGGACACTGCCCTCGAGGCGGTAGAAGTCGGACCCCTCGCTGAGTCTGAGGGAAAAACCGACCCTGGAGTGTAATCAGATAAAGAAGAAGTCAAAAGAATACAGTTCACAGGGTATTGCTCATGCAAGTAAAACTTCTACAAAATTTGTATGAAAGATTGCGAAAGAGTGGTTATAGGCAGTTGCACAGTGTAATTCATTGCGGGAGTGGAAAAGGACAATAGCGCCAGTAAGACTGACCCTTTGATTTTTTTCCCCCTCCTTCAATTTAAATTGTCTGCCATTAGCCCCGTTCTTTCCCGTCTCGAAATAGCATCATTCTTTTATCTTTTTTCCTACAATCTGCTTTACGTGGCAGCGGCACTTTTAGGTGTTAGAGTGACGATGGGATAGGAACCGGCTAAGAGTGAGAAAGAAGCGGCGTGGCCTTAATTAAGGTACAGCCCCAGCATTTGCTTGGTATGAAAATGGGAAACCACGGAAAACAATTTTAGGGCTGCCGCCACTGGGGTTCGATCGCACTATCTCCTGAATAATGGATACGGGGCGCACTTGAGCGACTGAACCTATCGAGCTCGGTCTTCTTCTTCTGCTTCTTCTTCATCATCATCATCATCATCATCATCATCATCATCATCATCATCATCATCATCATCATCATCATCTGTTTACCCTCCAGGGTCGGTTTCTCCCTTGGACTCAGCGAGGTAGACCACCTGTACCGCCTCAAGGGCAGTGTTCTGGAGCTTCAGACTTTGGGTCGGGGGTTACAACTGGGGAGGATGACCAGTACCTCGCTCAGACGGCCTCACATGCTATGCTAAACAGGGACCTTGCGGGGGGATGGGAAGATTGGAAGGGATAGACAAGGAAAAGTGAAGGAAACGGCCGTGGCCTTAAGTTAGGTACCACCCCAGCATTTGCCTGGAGGAGAAGTGGGGAAACCACGGAAAACCACTTCCAGGATGGCTGAGATGGGAATCGAACCCATCTCTACTCAGTTGACCTCCCGAGGCTGAGTGGACCCCGTTCCAGCCCTCGTACCACTTTTCAAATTTCGTGGCAGAGCGGGGAATCGAACCCGGGCCTCCGGGGGTGGAAGCTAATCACACTAACCACTACACCACAGAGGCGGACATTCTTCATTATTATTATTATTATTATTATTATTATTATTATTATTATTATTATTATTATTATTATTATTATTATTATTTCCTGCCTCCCCATACATCAATTTCTCATGGACGGCACTTCGTCTGGATCTGGCCCAATTTTTACGGTCGGATGCCATTTCTGAAGCCATCATAACGTCAGAGGATGTTTTCACTATTATGATCCTGTGATGATTTGTAGAGTAGTGAGTTGTGAATGTACGTAGCCCCAGTCCCTGATCCAAAAAAATAAACCTCATGGCGCAACTGTCCTGAAGGACCTTGGCCTACCAAGCGACCGCTGCTCAGCCCGAAGGCTGGCAGTTTCCGAGGTGTCGTGTGGTTAGCACGAAGAGTCATCTCAGCCGTTATTCTTGGCTTCCTAGACCGGGGCCGCCATCTCACCGTCAGATAACTCCTCAGTTGTAATCACGTAGGCTGAGTAGACTTCGAACCAGCCTCAGAATCAGTTTAAAAAACTGACCTGGCCGGGAATCGAACCCAGGACCTCTGGGTAAGAGGTAGGCTGGCTACGCGGGACCGGCTCCCTGAGCTAGAGGAATTAAGAATACCTAGTTGAAATCCCCGTCCCTGCCGGTAATCGAACCCGGAGCCCTCTGAACCGAAAGCCATTACGCAGACGATTCAGCCAAGGACTCGAAACCTTAAAATAGCAACAATCATCACCACAAATCAAGTGACAACAGACCATTAGGTACGAGTTTGTGATATTAAGTGCGGGTGGAGACGTGAAGTTGATCAACAGTTTGTAGTTACTGTAAAAAATTAAGATATCGACGTGACGGAAAGTAAATAATAGTGTGGGACCGCTGAGTAGTACCATATGGCGTTCAAAGGAGGCAGAATTAATCGGATCTCATCAACTAAAATTCGAGAAAAACTTCCTTTATCTCCTTGGGCTCGCTCGTTACGACTACCAGGGTGATTGATGCTCAGAAAACCAGTCTGCAGAGCAGAGCAGAGCACAGCACCGGCTGGCGAGGGAGAGCGAACGAGCAAGTGCATGGCAGCCCCAGTTTGTCTTCAAGTGTTCACTGACAATCATTAACAGCCTAAGTGGAAATAATAACTCTTCATTAGAATAACAAAGAATCGAATTTGTTCCTTCATTATGAAAAGAGATCACATGTAAATCATCGATACATACCGGGAAGAAGAATCTTGTTCCTCTGCACCGATGATTTACCACTCTAAGAAAATGTATGAACGAAGAAGTAGGGGATCGTAATGTGCTCTACTAGAAGATAATAATAATAATGTCCGGCTCCATGGCTAAACGGTTAGCGTGCTGGCCTTTGGTCACAGGGGTCTCGGGTTCGATTCCCGGCAGGGAATTTTAACTATCATTGGTTAATTTCACTGGCACGGGGGCTGGCGTGTGTGTGTTGTCTTCTTCATCATTTCATCCTCATCAGGACGCGCAGGTCGTCTATGGGCATCAAACTGAAAGATGCACCTGGCGAGCCGAACATGTCCTCTGACACTCCCGGCACTAAAAGCCATTATTTCGTGTGGCTATTTCTTTTTTTTTTTTTTTGCTAGGGGCTTTACGTCGCGCCGACACAGATAGGTCTTATGGCGACGATGGGATAGGAAAGGCCTAGGAGTTGGAAGGAAGCGGCCGTGGCCTTAATTAAGGTACAGCCCCAGCATTTGCCTGGTGTGAAAATGGGAAACCACGGAAAAACATTTTCAGGGCTGCCGATAGTGGGATTCGAACCTACTATCTCCCGGATGCGTGGCTATTTCTAGCCGGGTGCAGCCCTTGTACGACAGACCCTCCGAAGAGGGTGGGCGGCGTCTGCCATGTGTAAGTTACTGGGTGTTATTCTGGTGGAGCATAGTGTTATGTGTGGTGTGTGAGTTGCGGGGATGTTGGGGACAGCACAAACACCCAGCCCCCGTGCCATTGGAATTACCCAATGAAGATTAAAATCCCCGACCCGGCCAGGAATCGAACCCGGGACCCTCTGAACCGAAGGCCAGTACGCTGACCATTCATCCAACGAGTCGGCAATAATAATAATTGTACCGGGCGGTACACCTCTACTCTGTTTATTTAAAAGTTGCGCCAGTTGAAACTCCTCTTCTGGAGGAAGTCCGAACTTTATCTACACTATTAATCTACTAATTTCTCAGAAGATGTCACCACGTGGAAAATTTTGAGTTTTTGAACTATGTCACTTTTGTTGTGTTTTTGTTTCGCTTGAAGTAAGAAGTGTGAACTTTCTCTTCTAGAGGACACTACTGAAGATCAACAATAGTGCGACCTAGTGCGGAGTCAAAGAACTATTTTGTTGGAGAAAATTTTATTTCAAAAGTTTGTTTCTTGTTAAATTTCTTTCTGTTATTGTTTAAGTTGGCTGTATACCCCTCTTGTTCCCCTTGTTTTGGATCTAGCCAACCCCGAATTTCCTTAATTAATTTTCCACCAATAATGTGTTTCTTCTTCATCTGGGTAGGGGTTTCTTTTCCCGAACCAATAAAGATTTTGTGGGAGGGTGTTTTCTTTCCCCTAACGCCTAGAAACTTCCGCGAGAGTATATAAACTGCTGATTTTGGGGTCTCCGGGCCACTTCTGTTCCATCTTTCAGTGTATTAAGTACATAGCAGGAGGCGGGAAGCGCCTCTTTCTTCTTCTGCCGTTCAACACCAGGTAATGGCCTATTAATAACTTCTTTTCTTGCTAGGTCGGCAGTTTAACACTCGCGGCGGGTTCGAAGCATTTCCATCATGTAACCTTTTCCTAAAATGTAATTACTCTTTTCTTCTTTTTCTTGTAAAGCTACATATTGGGATAGAGAGTGCTAACCCTCTCGAGCTCCCACTCACATTTGTTTTGAGGTGAACTTATTTTCTCAAACTATTCTTCGTTTATGTAATGTAAAGTGTTCTTCTCTAAGTCACCTCTGTAGTATGGGATTAGCCCTTGCGTTAGTGGCCCCAGAGCCAGATTAGGTTTTAAAAACAAAGTGTATTAGGAGTGCAAGTTCGCCTCCTCTCAAATTGTTATTTTAGAGGTCATGTAATCAACCTTATTTTCATGTAATAGACCTCCGTAGTTTGGGTATTTTACCCCTGTAAATACGTCCTTAGAGGACAGCTTGAAGGTAGAGTTTGGTGTGGCCTTGTGATAGGCTTACAATTTTGAGAGCGGATCGCTCTTTGAAATTTGTTTCTGAATGCCTCGTGCAGGCTTTATGTGTAATGTTTGGAGCCAGTGCTCCTGGGCATGAATGGGGTTTTCTGCCCCTTGGCTAAAATTTTCTTTGGGAGTAAGGCGGGGCTGATTGCCCAAGAGTTATGAAGTAAGGGCACTGAGCCCGAATCCAGTAATATTGTACCTACATTTTTGCTACTCTGTACCTGTTATGATTGTTATCTCTTGTTTTTGAAAAGAAAATATAACCTAGTTAAATTTTAAATTAATTTTACATTGCACGTTAATTTCGTAGCTTGAAACCCATTCACACCCGCACCTTCTTTCACCTCTACCTACCACGGATATCTCCGTAACAATAATAATAATAATTAATAATAATAATAATAATAATAATAATAATAATAATAATAATATAGAGTAACATGGAATCACTACAATAAAAGACTGACATCGCGTAATTCGAAACTTCGTTAATACAGGACAGTTGTTTAGCAGGAAGCATTAAAACTTATATGCCTCTGAAACTACATCTCTAGGAGGCTACTCTAAAATCAGGGGTGTACGCAGAAATTATTTTCAGGGGGGAGCGGGATATTAAGTATTAAAATTTGAGGACTTCTCTAAAATAATGTTGGTTTGCATATTGTGAAATTATAAACACTAAATTAAAAGTTTCAATATAACACAATATTATCTAATTAAGATATATTTGTATTCATGTTTACAATAGCAGACATCTCCTGTTTTTTTTAGCCAGCTCATGTATTGTATTTTCTACGGTCTCGTGTGTTTCTTTGTAGGTATACTGAAGAGCTAACATAATATTTTCTGTTCAGTCATATTCTGCATGTAACCTTTCAAGTATTTCAGGGATGATAAGGGCGTTCTGGTGTGGCAGTGGTTACTAGTAAGACAGCAAAACAATTTCAGTACTCAATGTATTGTCGAGAAAATACCACTGTCGCAAAATGTTACATGCTGAAATGAAGTCCATTGGTTCAGGATGGTTGCTTTTAGAAGAAAATCTTATGTATAATTATATTTAATAATGGAAGCATCGACACATTGTTCAAATTGAAACCAAAACAATTAGCTACCTAAAATCTTCATTTACACGGTTGCCACAATTAGTCACAAGTTCTGAACTTCAAAATTTCGGGGGAGGGGTATTCATCCCCCATTCACCCCCCGCTCTACGTACGACCCTGTCTAAAATTGATGAAATTGGAAACCAAGAACGAAAAATTCTTCAAAAAAATTATCGTCGATGTTCGGGCAAAAGGTCATATCTCACAATACTATTCCTATCCATTATTTTCCGCGAGACTGGTCACGCCTCGCAGCTACATATGGATATGCAGTCCATCAGAACAATTTTCGCTGTGTTCATTTTCGTATGCTAACGTGTAAAAAGCAAAATGAACCTCAAGTACATTATACTGTAGGATTGCGTAAATAAGTCACTCAGACATACATTCCTAGAGTGAATACTGTTTTGATGGACTAAATATCCATATGTGGCAGGGAGGCGTGACCAGTTTGAAGGAAAATAATGGATAGGAAGAGCCGTGGGAGGTATGACGTTTTGCCCGAACAGCGACGATATATGGTCCCATTCCTGTAAATGGCATATGGATTAAAAGAAAACCTACAGGTCTGTACAGAGCAACAGATAGGTTTACTGGTGCTGTACGTCGGAGACGCTTGAAATTCTAGGGTCAAATCTGTAGAATGGATTTAGCAAAAAAAAAAAAAAACTATTAATTATAATAAATTCAAAGTAGGTTAAGTTAACTGGTTGGAAGAAATTAAGTATGATTTACAGGAAATAAACGCTACGGACGAAACCATTAAAAAAAATCGGGAACTCTTCGGAATTCTGGTTGCAAATCACACATTGTTGGAAAAAGCTAAAAAATGACCACTGGAAAACAGTGGACAGAAGAACGGAAAAAAAAAATACCACAGCGAATTCATGAAGAGATTCTGGAAGAAGAAAAATAAGAAAGGGGGAAGCCATCAGACCAAACTAACAAGTTCAAACGCGCCTTTTAATCGGGCATAACGAAGAAAGAAAGAAAGAAAGAAAGAAAGAAAGAAAGAAAGAAATGATAATCTATTGCCAGTGACTTCCAATGCATGTGAACTGATTTTGTCTACCGCAGGCGCGAGTGTAAGGAAATTCAATCTACAGATCTCAGTGAATCAACAATAGTAAAAAAAAAAAGACAATCTCGAAGTCAGTGCACAAATGAAGGTTGTTAGAGAGTTACGTTCAAATGGCTTTGTATTCTTCACAGGGAAGAAAAACCAAGTTAGCACCGCTACTGTTAGCAAGGCACAAGCATGGGCCTGGACGGAATATCGGTGGCTCGTGAGGGAAGTCTCTGAACTTTGTTCGCGGCAGAGGGGCGGTATTCTCGAGGTTAAAAGTTGTATTTCTCAGTTCCTACTTAAACCGAGATAAAACAAAATCATTTCACAGACTAGGAATAATATTTCCAACACGATGAAATGCTGGAGCTGTACCTTAATTAAGGCTACGGCCGCTTCCTTCCCTCTCCTAGCCCTTTCCTCTCCTATTGTCGCCGGGACCTATCTGTGTCGGTGCGACGAAAGCCAATTGTAAAAAAAAAAAAAAAAAAAAAAAAAAAAAAATATATATTAATACAAGTAGATACGATAAGACTTGTCGATTGTTGTGCATGTTTCCCTATTTCCACTCTAGGCAAATATTGGGACTAGGTGCCTTAATTAAGATTCTCAATTCTAGCCTTTTCCTGTCCAATTACCATCGAATTTGTATTTGAGGTAGTGAGAAGTTGAACAGAAAGAAAGAAAGAAAGAAAGAAAGAAAGAAATAATAAACAAATCAGTAAAAATTAAATAAATGAATAAATAAATACCTAATAATTTTATGCATTTTTCAAATGCGATCTATTTACCGAACACGCTGAAATTTTGTTTTGAAAGGAAGCTAGTTCACCGTAAATCTACTGACATGACGTTCTCTTATTTAAACACGATTAAATGTCAATTGACCTTATCGGGATTTGATCGCACAGCCTTGACCTAGGGCGGTGAACGCCTTACTAACATCGCTACGTAGCCGGTCATACCAGATAAAGGTGTAATACTGAAGATGTTATCTGACCAATTAAAACCGAACCCAGATTTTAAAATAAAAGAAGAACTAGGCAGCTTAGCTCTATCAATTTCAATAATAATTGACAGAATGTGAGCACTGAACGTGACTTCCACCGTCAACGGATTAATATTTATATGTTAAAATACCTACCGCGCAGCGTGGCTATCACACGATATTCTAATCTAAGATACATGGCTTAAAAAAAGAATACTACTAAACGGAGAAAAGGATATAAAATAAATGGAAAGAATAGCTCTAAAGATCGTAGCACATTGAAACATACCTTTTTTTTAATATATAAGATGAACTAATCCTTATGCATTATAATCTCCAAGGCAATTGGTTCAGCAACAATATAAGCCTATTAATAAACCCTTTTCTTTATCTATCAAAAGCATTATGTGATGTGTTGTTCTCTTTCTTCCTTTTCTTTGCCCCTCCAACGCATTGCTTTGCTCTTTGAGTGCAGCCACGTGATGAAAGTGAAATATACCCCTGGCCACAAGATGGCGGCCGTGGCGATCTTCATAACCCTGTGATGGCTCATTACTCATCTCTCCGTCTCTCTCTTCTCGTCTCCGTCTTCTGCTGCTTTTTAATTTCTCGGCCGTCAACATTGCACGATAAAGGGATGATAGATTAACACAGTTGGGGCTTGGTTGCTAAGGTGTTGCGGTTTTATATCAGAGCGTGCGGCCTTCAAAAGTGATGCTTCTATGAATACGCTCTATGCGCTGTTATACTCGGGGTTAAGAGAAGCGAGACCCTTCTTCTTACAGACGGTAACTGATAACCCTCATTTTTCTTGGACAAATCACGGGGGCACTTCTCTTCTGTCTCTCTTCAATTTCTTTCCCTCTCTCTCCTCCCGCTACATCTCACCTTCATCCATATCTACGGGATAGTTCTCATTGCCTCTTTTTGTTTCTCAGATTTTTTTATTTAATGGCCAGGTTTTCTTTTTTAATTATTCGAGTCCGGTCGTAAAAAGTGGAATAAATAATCCAACTCGGATATATTCATAATGGGAACAAGCATTCTTAATGTTTTTTTACTACAAAGGAAATGAAAAATGGTAAAAAAAGATACTATAAATACGAATGAAAACTGATGAGAAAAGCCGTCATAAAACTTACTCTTTCATCGTGATATGTTCTGAGCACTGTACGGTTTTATGGATCCTACTTATATAAAGCTGCATTAAAATATAATCCTCTTCAAGTGGAACACTGATTTACTGTTTAATAAAAGAGACCCTCCACAGAAATATTAAAGGAACGGTACCCAGTGGCTGGATCAATGGCCCATAGGAATGTATCTGGGCAATTTCGAACCACAAATCACCGAACAATGAGTTCTTCATCAACTAGCAATACGAGTGTAACTGCTCTTAGCTTTTGAACATTAAGTTTGAAGATTTATGTCAAATTCTGAATGAATCAACGCTATTAAGCTGTCCTGGAACGTTTCGGCGGTTCGTGGCAGATGTTCAGGCATAATCAAATACAGTAGAGACAATACGCGACACTGAGCGAGATATCGAGGGACAGCTATTGGAGCTCTCTCTAGCGAGTAGACCTGAAAACTACTGATTCTGTCATAAGAGCACGTGTATTTTTGTGTTAAGTTTTTGGTATTATTTATGCGTTTTCAGTGAGTTGGCATAATTAAATAGTAGCGTGTGTCATTCCTTGATATCTCCTCTCAACATGAGGGGAAAGGCATGTGCTGTGTTTGGCTGCAGTAACTATGAAGTAGAGAAGAATGCGCTGTCGTTCTTCAAGTTCCCTCGTGACAAGAAAATGTAGGCCTAAGTAATATTGTGTTTGCATATATATTCTTCCAGTGACAGATTTTTATAGTACTTCATTCATAATCTTCTGACCTGCTCGACCCATATTTTAACTGACTTAAAATGTAATACGCATATTTTATTGTATAGTGCAGCAGTTAACCTTCAATACCGATGTGGTGTTGTAGGTGTGATCTGTGAGTTTTGAAATGTCACAGAAGTGATTTGGATAAGGTGTACAAGAAAGAAGGAACGTTACGCTTATATACGAATTATAAGATCTGTTCAGATCATTTCCAGGCCAGCAACTTTAAATATCCTCGACTATACAGCCAAGGGTATGTTACAATTTTACTCTAATTGTACGTAAATGTTCTTCAAAGCATCACTATCGACAACATTTTCATACTTTTCTTTCTTTTATCCCTCTTCTCAGATTAAAGCCGGGATTTTACAGATTTTCTTTCTGTTAGTAGGCTTCATGTGAAGAGGAAAATTGTCCAGCTATTAAATGTTAACTCATTGCATCATATGTGTAAGGAATGTGCCGATATTTTTATTGAAAAGTTTCTTAATGTGATGATACAATGCTTTTAAATGAGAAAAAAAGACAAATCCAACCGTAAGAGTTCAGGCAGGAATGCTAAAGCTAAAAAAGTAATGCATAAATGAAAGATCAAGCCATTTCACAGCAGTCCATTTCACATCTTGTTTATATGTCTAATTTCAGTCTTTGAATAATAACCTTTTAAATAATTCTTCACTCATTTATCCAGAATTGCTATAGCAACTTCGAAGTTAATATCTCAATAACTCTTTCTTTCTAGACGTAATTTATTTATCCATTTCCGTATATACATTTCCATTGATATTTGACTAGCGCGATTTTTTCAGGTCAAGTCACTAGGAGCGCCACCGTCGAATTGTCTCCCATTTTAGCAAGGCTAAATCCGTAAGTGTCGCGTATTGTTTCTACTGTATTTGGTATAACCCACTGCCGTCTCCTGGGCTGTAAGCCTAATAACGTGCTCCAAATTCTGCTTCAAATGGGAGCTGCAATCGTTTCAATCTGTTTCGGGCCGGGCTGAGTGGTTCAGACGGCTGAGGCGCTGGCCTACTGACTCCAATTTGGCAGGTACCATCCTGGCTCAGTCCCGTGGTATTTGAAGGGGTTCGAATGCGCCAGCCTCGTGTCTGTACATTTACTGGCGCGTAAAATATCTCCTGCGGGACTAAATTCTGGCACGCCAGCGTCTCCGAAAACCGTAAAAGTAATTAGTGAGGCGTAAAGCCAGTAACTTTATTAATCTGTTTTGGCCTCCGTAATGTGTTAATCACGTTACGAGTTCATAAGGAAGTTAAAGTTTTCTTCTACTAGGTTGGTGAGAAGATTCATGGAGCACTAAGCACCAGTTTCTGAAAAAATAAAAATAAAGGGGATTCACCGTATTTCGATATTCCACCTACTGAAGTTCGATGAGTTTAAGATGATACTTTGAAAATTAAAATCCACAGTCTGTTTCCAGTCATCTGACCGGGTCAGGAATGGAATGAAGCTCGTTTCTAGCGGTGAGGATAGGAATTGTGCCAATTCCCGAAGCCTGTCGCAATCCTCTCGGGCAATGGTTGATGACCGACAGATTAAATGAAATTATTTTGAAGAGTGTTGATGGAATGTAAGATGACAAGGAAAACCGGAGTACCAGGAGAAAAACCTGTCACGCCTCCGCTTTGTCCAGCACGAATCTCCAATAGCGTGACCGGGTTTTGAAACACGGAACCCAGCGGCGAGAGGCCGGCGCGTTGCCACCTGAACCACGGAGGCTTCTTCAAATGATATATTATGTATATATATTTAAAATTAAATGTATAAATGTTTGTATTTTCTAGTACATATTCGAAGGATTCCAAGGCTTTGGTAATGTAGATGGTGAAAGTAGGATTAATTATTTAATCCCGTTTGCCCAGATCCACACTGGGATGGGCTACATAAAAATTGCTACTTTAATTTACCTGCCTTAGCCTACCTGATAGTCTCATCCTTGGCTTTGAAGATATGGAAATTACAGGGGTTCTGGCTTGACGCAGAAGTCCCTAGCGTTTGGATACAAGGTGGCGCCACTGAGATAGCTAGCAGCTTGTTCATCGTTTGTCAATTGTCATTTGGAGTGCCATTGCACTGCTCGTGGATAAGCTTTAAATTGTGTTGCTCTGTGGAAGGTGAAGTTTTGTAAGATCGAAGATTGTGGCGACATTAGCAGAGCAGTATGACTAGAAGCTAAGGCATTACACCGATAAGTCCTATATTGAAGGAAAAGGTGATACGACAAACTCCCCAAACTGATCTAACGAATATTTTTACTATTTGTATTCTCTTCCTTTCTTTTCTGGTTGTTAAGGTATCACAAAATACTAATACTGCATAAGGAATAAAACATTCCAGTAAATGCCCTAATTAAAAAAAACACAATTCTCAAAATAGAAAATAAACTATGACCAGCGTAAATATATAAAACAAGGCAGAACTATAAAAGACGCCAGAAAAAATGTCTTACATTACACATGATAAAACCTGATAAATGTTACCTCAAGTACGCACAGCATTTTCACAAGTAATAAGCCTCGTAGGCGTGAAAATATCAACAACTGGTCGTTACGAAGACCATACGACATAGCGCCCGTAAGAAAGCTCTAAAATCGAACCTAAGTCTGTTTACAGAACAGAGACAGACACTGAACTCTATTCATCATTGGGAAAAGGAAGGAAGAAACCCACATTTTTTTTTGAAGAAGTATACCGTTAGATAGTCCTTTGTCTGTGTTTGTCCACACTGAACAACTTTTCCCGAAGAAAAATTTAGAAGATATACTAATGAGAAAACCTGTCATAATGTGAAAGACAGGATTACTTTTAAAAAAATTCACTGCCTCAGCCATATGAACACCGAAGTTCCTTAATCATAGTCTGCGTTTTCTATTACGTCCATGCGAGCGAAAGAGGACGAAGAAATTGGTATTCTTGACCGGCATAACATTAGCCTACGTTGTATGTTGAAACATGCTAGGTGACGGCAGTCTCCTTTTTTACTGTAGTGGACACAAAACGGTGAACAATTCAATGATTGATTGATTGATTGATTGATTGAGTGACTGTTTAAGAAGTTTTACTTTCCCACCCTGAGCGAGTGAGGCGGGCCACCTATACTAGATTTAACTAAAGTTGGCGTCTGACAGGTAAGGTTGGAGGGAGGAGCACTGCACGTGCCATTTCACGATGTTGCCACATTCCAGCATTCCTTTCTACATGCTCTTACCCCTCGCTTCCGGCTCACTTGTTCCCTCCATCATTCTGACCGCTGTGATCTGTTGTAGACTACCTGGCCAGGCGGTGTCGTCCCATTTGCGATCACTCTTATACAAACAATCAGGTTCTTATCAGTGACAGTGACAGGTTTGGCAACTCCCAGCAAGACGAGCTGCCCTGAAGTTTTAACTCCATGACAACCGCAGTCGCCCCACCCTCGTTTCCATGGCAACCACACAGCCACTCCCTTTATCCCACCTCGGCAGGCAGTAAACGGACCTCCCACTAAGAAATCTCAGACACCAACTCTTATTATTAGCAGTATAGAGGGTACAATTCAAAACACAGCGCCAAGTTATAATGGAAAGAAATAGGGGCGTGGTGTAATATGTCATGTCCAATCATGTAGCTCTGGATACTTCCAGAAACAAAATAGTTTGAAGATGTGTATGACGCCAGAATCACATGCTAAGTTCACCGAGAGGTGAGTTGAGAAGATAGCAGGGAAGGTAACTCGCAGGTAGTAGCATTCTGGATTTTAAGTGCAAGTCCAAGGGTAAATAAGGCCGAAGTGTCATCCGCAGACAAGGATTTTCGTACGATGTCAGGAGGCAGAGGCCCAATTTCCATGCGGAACAACTCTAATGGAAAGCCTGAAGGTTGAAGCTTCCATTGGCTGGAGCGCTCTGACGTCACGTGGTATGAACGATAGCGAGTAAGGTACACAGTCGCAGTACAGCAAGCCTGTGAGTTCTCGTGCCTGTGAAACATCTTCTCAATCTTTCATCAAATAATAGTCTGGTTTAGTCCGATTCGATAAGTAACGGCACTTCCAATAGATTTAAAAACGTGAAAATGCGTTAAATTTCGTCACATGCTGAGCAGGTAGAACATCAACTATCAAATACATGACATATACCGGTAATACGATAAGAAATAAAATATTGCCATGCAACTCAAAATAATTAATTTATTTCCTGATGAAGTAAATATTTGGATCAAATGGCATAGGAAAATACGCATCATATCGACATCTTTATGGAATTATATTAAATTATTAAAACGTACGTGTCAGGAGATCGTTTCAAAATGGAGTGCTAAGAGGGGGAAAATGAATATTTCCGATATATTATTCTGTTCGAGGGTAACGCAGGAACAAAAGCAGCTAGGTGGCTCGAACCTTTTGTAGTGTGTATGTGGAAGATACTATACACGAGATTACGGAACGAATATGGTTTAAATGTTTCAAACAGAGTGACTTTGATCTGAGACAATCCACATTCAGGAAAACCACTGCAGGGTATCGTGTTCTGCGAGTTGCTTTCCAGAAATCTAATCGTCACTGCTGACGTTTATTGTCAACAACAATCGACCGGGATGACATCAGGTGTTGCTACTGCACGATAATGCACGGCCACTAACGTGACAAAAGCCGTTATCCAGGAGCTTGGTGGAGGTTCATTCATCCCACTTCTCCTACTCTCCCGATATTGCCCCTTCCGATTTTCTTCTGTTATCTGTCTCCATAGTTACGGGGTTAGCGTGCTGGCCTTAGGTCCAAGGGGACCCGGGTTTGATTCCACGCCGGGTCGGGGATTTTAACTTTCATCGGTTAACTCAGATAGTTCGGGGGCTGGGTGTGTGTACCGCCTTCAGCATTAGAATTCATCACTGTTAGCGTACCATACTCACGGACGCAGGGGGTCGGAAAAGAACCAGAGTTGACCAAGGAAGATCAGATAGGATATATGAAAGTGAGGAGCCTGGCATTTACCGTGCGAGTCACTCACTATATATTTGCAGATGAGCACTGCGTTCACACCTCGACCAATTCATTTCAGAAACGAAGAACTGCAGTTACAGTACATATAGATGATTACGATACAGATGATTGAGCTGTTCGGGTTGCATAACAATGAGCCTGCATTCAAGAGATGGTGGGTTCGAATCCGACCGTCGGCAGAGATGAAGATAGTTTTCAGTGGTTTCCGATTTTCACGCCAGGCAAATGTCCGGCTCCATGACTAAATAGTTAGTGTGCTGGCCTTTGGTCCAGAGAGTCCGGGGTTCGATTCCTGGCCTGGTTACGGATGTGCTGGTTGTGTACTTTGAAGGCACAGCCCTTACTCCTCCTTGCGTACCGAAAACATAGTACGTGTCAGTGTGACGATAAACCATTAGGAAAAAAAGATCTTAAGCGATATACGTATTATTAGTGGAAATACAGAAAAAGAAGCATGGGATACTTAAAATCGATTCTTTTTACACCCACAAAATCAACATTTTTACGTAATTTATGTCTACATGACGTGTATGCTAACTTGCAGTAGAGCCATCATTAGACGACCCGAAGTTCAATTCCCTTTAAATTCAGAAGCATTTAAGAATATTTAAATGCAATAACTCAGTGGCACTGTTTCCCAGCATGTTAAAGGACTGTCAAAACCATTAGCCGTTAGAACGACTGTTAACCTAACATTGTTATTAACGCTACAAGAAGAAAAGACCTGTGTGTGTGTGTGTGTTCGTGCAAGTTTACATTAGCAAACCGGCAACCTTGGATTGTGGCATACGTGTTTCTTTTATTGGTCGTTATCAGAGTAAAGTAATGCCTCGCTGGTATCGCCCACCCTCATCCTTGAATGTGGGAAAATATAAAAAAGAACAGCAGTAATGGCTGCCTAATTATTCTAGCCGAATGCGCTATCAGCAAAGCCGCTATCGCCGCTAGTGTAATATAGTCCAGGAAACCTCGCAGGTGTAAAGGAATTCATTTGATGAACAAAACCATTACCGTGTATTCCGTTTATATCTGTACAGTTGGCAAATGATCGAAATTACAAAAAAAGTGAATATGGCAAACCAATGAGGATGGTTTGAGCATCTTTTTAGTGGGGAGGGGAAGTATGCTTACACGTCCCCCCCCCCCACACACACTGACGTAACGAGATCAGACCTGATGTATCATAAGTGATACAAGGACTTTCAAAGAAGTTTCGGACCTTTGGCACCACGTGCTATTCGGATGTTCTATCACAGCAAACATAGTTAACATCTTATAATTATAATACCTGTGTTTCCTTGAAAGAAGAAAAAATCAGCTGTAGTGCCGAGAGAAGTAAATGGAAAGCGTTTTTTTCTTTCGTCACTCCGACACAGGTAGTAGGTGTTATGACGACGATGTGTTAGGAAAGGGCTAGGAGTTGGAAGGAAGCGATCGTGGCCTTAATTAAGGTTCAGTCCCAGCATGCGCCTGGTGTGAAAATGGGAAACCACGGAACACCATCGTCAGGGCTGTCGACTATCTCCCGGATGCAAGCTCACAGCTGCGCGCCCCTAACCGCATGGCCAACTCGCCCGGTCTTCTATATTAAAACTGAACATCCAGATGAATAGATACCTCGTGTTATTTCAGAATAAAGCCATTCTCCGGTCACTATTTCAACGGAAAGTATGGCAGCAGAGTGACATCGTCACTGGCCTCTCATATGGTGTCTATGGTTCGAAACGCGTCCAAAGCGCGTGAGATTTTTCTAACGCCCCTGTGGTTCGGATTCCACGTATAACTGTGATCACAAGTTCAACAGTTGCATAAAATGTCAATGTATCTTATTTTAGCATTTCAAATGATCCTACATCTCTTCCCTGGCTGTTAACAGCCCGAGTGTTAATAAAGTTATTGTCAAATTATACTTGTACCCGTGTTGTGTGCTTCTTTTAATAGATAGTCCAACCTAACTACATCCGCACGAGTAAAACCTGTTATCGTTCCAACCAGTGGATGATATAAGATCAGTCCTGTCTCAATTAATAACATGGTCTAAATAACACAATCTCCTCCCCTTCGTATTAAACAATTAATTTACTGGGAAATTTGTGTTTACAACAATAGAATGGAAAGCTCTTCTTTATTAGAATTAGCTACGTATTCACTTTACAGTGGCTATCTTAACGACTAATGGAAGAGGACACACCTTCTAAGTGAATGGTGAAGTTTCTGCTGTGTAAGACTGAGAAGCTGTGCTGTTTGGCTGACATACATCTGTGTCCCGGACAAATTTACAGTTTTACAGGAGAGTTAAAAGAAAGATTTTCAGAGTTTGTTTCACTTTCCCGTTTTCCTTTTAATTACAGTACATAATAATACAAATAATTTTTGACTTTCTTACACTCACTTATCAAATTTTGATTGTTACCATCCATTTGATTTGAAAGAATATTGGACATTGTGTCTTTGACCTCAAACTGGCAAGTTCGTTAATTATTTGCTCATAGGAAACAGTAACCATGTGTTAACACCCCAATTTCGTTTTTTTTTTTTTTGCTTTACGTCGCACCAACACAGATAGGTCTTATGGCGACGATGGAACAGGGAAGGGCTAGGAGTGGGAAGGAAGCGGCCGTGGATTTAATTAAGGTACAGTCCCAGCATTTGCCTGGTGTGATAATGGGAAACCACAGAAAACCATCTTCAGGGCTGCCAACAGTGGGGTTTGAACCCACTATCTCTCCAGCTATCGAGCTCGGTCCAATTTCGTTTACCGCCAGTGCACAGAAATGTACTGTAGGCCTATATTCTTTTCGGCTTTTTATATCTTCCCTCTCCAGATAGTCTTAGGATAGCGTATACATTAAGATTCAATTTCCGAACCTTGAGCCATAGTAAATACAAGAATAAAACGAGTGGTGCAGGTTAAAACGAACGCTTAAAAATGATAATAATAATAATAATAATAATAATTGCTTTACGTCAACCCCTACATTCACGCTTTTCTGAGACGCCGAGGTGCCGGAATTTTGTCCCGTATGAGTTCGTTAACGTGCCAATAAATCTACTAACACGAGGCTGACGTACTCGTATTTGAGCACCTTCAAATACCATCGGACTGAGCCGGAATCGAACCTGTCAATTGGGGTCAGAAGGCAAGCGCCTTAACCGTCTTAGCCACTCAGCCCAACGAAAAAACAAAAAAACAAAAAAACAGCGTCGCGTTCCTGCGTGACGTCACTGCCAAACCATCGCTGGGGGACAAAGCCGTAAAGGCAATCGCAACAAGTAAGGAGAGCCGATTATGTATTCAAAACACCGTAATAATTAATTATTGCTACAAATGCATGAACTGGAAGTGAGATATATACATTGATAAATATATAAGAAACCACTTTTACTTTTGAGAAAATCAAATGACCATAAATGTGTCTCTCGGTCATGGGCCATCCATCAACGGCTGCTAATTTCAGATTTTTTAAATATAAGTTTTTTTTTTTTTACAAATTGCTTTACGTCGCACCGACAGGTCTTATGTCGACGATGGGATAGGAAAGGGCTAGGAGTGGGAGGAACCAGCCGGTGGCCTTAATTAAGGTACAGCCTCCGCCTGGTGTGAAAATAGGAAACCACGGAAAACCATCTTTAGGGCTGACGAAAGCGGGGTTCGAACCCAAAATTTCAAATTCCTAGGTGTTTGGACAGAAATAAACAAATATTTCCAAACACTGAGTTTGACTTGATAGAATCTGATTATGTTCTTTTAAGAACGAAACATATTACTCTTTGTTAACTAACTAACTAACTGACTGACTAAGCTTTCATTCCTCCCCTGACGGGGGAGGCGGGCCACCTAGTAGGGAACACCTACTCTCTGGCCAAGTACTCTTTGTTTAACAGTGTGTATTCTTATTCCTTGTTTAAGTGTTTTTTGCACGTATGTTATAGTGTAATATTTATATTGAAGTTACGTGTTCGACAATGAAAAGCTTGTAAGTCACGTGTAACTGAGTCGACACTTTAAAGTGTCTTAACAAATAAGAGTTATTATTGAGGAGAAGCTTCTTTTAAATAAGGAAACTTCATGTGTTGAGGTGACTTTGGAAGAAATCTGAAAATGATGACATGCATAGGAAAGCAGTTCATTTAATGAAAACCAGATGGCAACAGATCGCACTGAATGTCATTGCTGCTACCTGCTCATACGTAAATGCTCAAATGTAGCATGTATCTGATCATCACTGTATCGAGTCAGTAACGTGAATGATATCAGAATGAATCGAATCAGTAAAGTAAATCCCACCACTCAGGCGACGCAGGTGGCAGAGAGTGAAGCAGCGCAAGGAAAACCTGCTCACAGGTATGAGCGTACGTTGGAGCACAGTTGAGAGACTCGCAGTGTATTCTTGGACACACGCTTGGTTGAAATGTATAGCTTTGTTCGTAGTACAGTCAGAAACTGTTGCCAACTATCAGACGCGTGCGCACATACAAATTCACGTTCGTAGTAGCGATCACCGGGCTTCCTGACTACTACCGTGCTGTTCGTACAAGGTTTCCAACTGTTGGAAACCATCAGCAAACCACTGGAACAGTTTCTGATCCTGGACGAAAACTCTTTCAGTCAGCGAGTCAGAATTTGCGCGCGCATACCCAGTTCCATTTGTGTTCGTTTCATAATTGACCTGAGAATGACTTCACGGCCGTGATTAGTTGTTCAAACAACCTACAAAATAAGTAAAATTTACCAAATATAAAAATATAACCCCACTTCTGTATTTATGCTCAAGTACACGTATTTCAGACTTTAAAATAATACTATTTAGTCATTCAAATCGTTACAGTGCCGTGTTAATCCATTTTTAAACTTGAATTTACGAATAAAATCCGATTTCATTTCTGAAGCTCACAGAGTACAAAACATATTGGTTCTAAGCAGCTGACGTCTCCACCCACTTCCGTTCGTAGTGAAAATTAGCTCGACACGTTTCAAACCGATTACCAACCGCGCATGCGGTCGATAAATCGAACTATAACAGATTCGTTCTGCGAACAAACCTTATATGAACTTCGAGCAAGGCATCAATTTATGAATACCATGGCCGAAATTCTACTGGATTCTGAATCCGATTCAGACGTCACGTAAAAGACCAGAGATACTGACGTGAATGGCTTTAATGCCTTTTATTCCTTTAATGATTTTAATCACGAACATTTTTCTTTAACTAATGAATTTCTAGAGAATAAAGTTACTACTTTCGGTTAGACACTTTAGAGAAGTGCAGGAAGGCCTCAATAAGCTTTCTCCCCTTGTTGTTTAGACGTCGGTCGGTGACTGCGGAGTGGGCTTCGGCCTACAAGTGGCCACGGCTGGTCCGTGGTTCGACAGCTCTGCACTCCGACCGACCAACGAAGCAAGCAGAGGAAAGGTGGCCACGGCTTTAGCGTGGCTGTAAGCCTCTGAAAGAAAAAACAACCATCAAGGAGCAAAAACTCAGGTACGTCGCGCATATCATGAGAAATTAACTTCTCCAACTGATAATTGAGGGGAAAACTGAAGGACGTTCTGTGCGGAGATGAAATTCCTGGTTTAAAGACTTGGCCCGCTGGTACACACGAACGTCTTTTGAAATCTTTCGAGCTGCTGTTTCGCGATTGATCAAAATCAATTGGATTTCCGGGCGTCAGAAGAAGTAGAAGAAGAAGATTATTAACCAGCACTGGAATTACGTACGAATTGTGACCAAGAAGTCCGGCTCCATGGATGAATGGTTAGCGTGCTGGCCTTTCGTCACATGGGTCGCGAATTCGATTCCC
Organism: Anabrus simplex; assembly: GCF_040414725.1. Lineage (NCBI taxonomy): Eukaryota > Metazoa > Arthropoda > Insecta > Orthoptera > Tettigoniidae > Anabrus > Anabrus simplex. The sequence continues at coordinate 102,199,435 of NC_090268.1, forward strand.
GGCAGGGTCAGGTGTATGGCACGGGGGCTGGGCGTATGTGTCGTCTTCATAATCATTGCATCCTCATCACGCCGCGCAGTCACCTAGAGGCGTCAAATCAAAAGACCTGCATCTGGCGAGCCGAACTTGTCGTCGGAAACTCCCGGCACTGAAAGGTATTCTACCACCACTTTTTCCACGCCCTTGGGGTCGCGAGTGTGAACTGTATCACCCATTTGAATTAGGCTCTGTTTTATGGCCGGATGCCCTTCCTGACGTCAACCGTATGTGGAGGGATGTTATCACTATTGCACGTTTCTGTGGTTGTTGGTTGTGGGGGTGAAATGAAATGAAATGTCGTATGGCTTTTAGTGCCGGGATATCCCAGGACGGGTTCGGCTCGCCAGATGCAGGTCTTTCTATTTGACAAACACAAAGACGCAATCCCCGAGCCAGAAGAATTAATCAGATACGATTAAACTCCCCGATCCGACCGGAAATCAAATCCGGGACCCACTGAACCGAAGACCTTATCGCAGGCCACTCAGACAAGAACTCTGACCGAAAAGCCAATAATAATAATAATAATAATAACAATACAGTAATAATAATAATAATAATAATAATAATACAGTAATAATAATAATAATAATAATAATAATAATAATAATAATAATAATAATAATAATAATAATAATAATAATAAACTGCTATTCGAAACAGTGTTGTCTCATTTTACAACATTACAAGAATAACAACAACCTTTATATTTTATTTCTTTCGGGAATTCAAACATTTCAAACCATTCCGACTCGACTGCCCTAAGCGTAGTTTATCTGTGTGTAAGTGGATATATCCTGCCTTATTTTGGAATTTGGCTCTTCGGAAAATTCCATCAAGTTTCAATCGTCCGGTACCGAAGTGGATAACTGCAGTCGCTTAAGTGCGGCCAGTATTCAGTATTCGGGAGATAGTAGGTTCGAACCCCACTGGCGGCAGCCCTGAAGATTGTTTGCCGTCGTTTCCCATTTTCACACCAGGAAAATTCAGGGGATGTACCTTAATTAAGGCCACGGTCGCTTCCTTCCCACTCCTAGGCCTTTCCCGTCCCATCGTCACCATAAGACCTATCTGTGTCGGCGCGACGTCAAGCAACTTGTAAGTGCAATTGTCCGGTTGGGAAGCCAACAACTGTGGCACTGATCCCTCTTCTTCGTTATTAAGTCTGAAATAAAGGTGTGAAAATCATAAACAAATCATTCCTGCCCAGATTAAACTCTTGCAAAAGGGTAAATAGGTCTACACCGCAACGAAACGACATATGTACGACAGAAAGAAAGACACTCGCAATAAAATGTTAACATTGAATTTCTGACAGGTTAAGTGACGGACACATTACTTTGAGTTTTATGACAATGAACTAACTTGCACAATCAGAGTTGTGTTGCATCTCCAACCAATATATTTTTCCAGTGATGTCAGTATATTACGTCGTAAAATACGAATCACTGTGGTTTTAGTGTTTTTGGCGCAACTGTGAAATAAATATTACCTAACCGATCAATATATTTTGTCTTCATAAATTTAAGAGACTAGGATTAAAAATGTCAGTATTGTTCTGCTACATTTTGCCCGTTGCAGTTCTTCTAAGTTGACGCTGTAACACCAACATGGATAATCATTTCGACGTTCCACTCGATGTAAACGGGTTAGCCATGACCGCCCTCCACAGCAAGGGCATCGCTCTCAGAAGTAGATTAGAGCGAATTTTCTTGTGTATATATATATATACTAGCAAGATACCCGTGCTTCGCTACGGTATTATACTGAAATGTATAATTGAATGCTTATTGTATTAGATATATAATCCGCCGAAATTCGCGATCTGACTCGTTTGCTGCGAGAATCCACCAAAATTCCCGATCTGACTGGTTTTCTATGACTTTACGGCACGTTTCCTCCCACTTTTAAATCTTCCTTTCCAGCAATCGATTTCGTACTTCCCGGGCTAGGCTCAGGTATTCCTGCCGGTGAGTTGGGTCCGTAAATCTTTGCCATCTTTTCCTATAATATTTTTAATATGGATAAAATCCTTCAGGAGATCCGGCGTGGTGTCATATTGGGTGCCTTGGCGGCACTGAACCCGCGGCCGGACTGCATTCTTGGTCATTACTCGTCCAGGAGCCGTTTCCAGCGCGGTCCGCACATTTGACGACGGTCCAGAATATTATTATTATTATCATTATTATTATTATTATGTGTTGCTGGAATGGCTGATGACAGGGAAAACCGGAGTATCCGGAGAAAAACCTGTCCCGCCTCCGTTTTGTCCAGCATGAATGCCACATGGAGTGACCGGGATTTGAACCACGGAACCCAGCTGTGAGAGGCCAGCGCGCTGCCGCCTGAGCAACGGAGGATCCTTATAAGTACATTAATAACAGTAAAATCAATTGGTCTCACCTCCTTCTACACCCCACCGAAGTTAAGATTATTTACCGCCAACTCCCCCCCCCCCCCACCATAAAAAATTAAAAGAATGCTTGTTTCTTTATGTTTAAGGGAGATTCCAAACACCAATGTTCACGTCTATTACCTTCAGTTTTGAGATATCAGTATCCCCATAAAAATAATTCACTTTTTTCACTTCATTTCACAATAATCCCCCCCCCCCCCTTAAGTGAATTTTCCCGCAATTAATACTTGTTTCTTTAATAGTAAAGGATCTTCTAAATACCAATTATCACGACTCTAACTTCTTCAGTTTTCGATTTATGTGTCCTCATGAAAGGAATTCAACTCCTTTACACTCCCGCCCTCCAAGATGGTTTCCCCACCAAAACGCGTTCTTCTTTGTTTTTAAAGGAGGTCCAAATAAGAATTTTCACGTCTGTAACAACTTTAGTTTTTATTAGATGTATGTATTCTCATACAATTCAGTCAATTAATTTTTCAATTCTTTCACCCCCCCCCCCCTTCATTGGATTTTCCGAGAATACGTGTTTCTTTACTTTTAAAGCAGATTGCAATTATCAAATTTCACGTCTGTAACATCTTCATTTTTGTGATATCAGTAGCCTAATTAAAAGAATTCATCACCATTTTCAGTCACTTTTACCCGCCCCCCCCCCTTCCACCCAAGTGGTATTTTCGAAAACTAAAAGTACACGTTTCTTTATGTTTAATAGAGATAAAAAAAATACCATTTTTCACTCTGTAACATGTTAAGTTTTTTTAGATATACTGTAAATATTCTCATTTTAAAATTTCACCCCTTTTAAGTTCCCCTTAAGTGGAGTTTCCAAAAACAAATCACCTATATTTCTTTACATTTAAAGGAGATTTACACCCACTCTTTAAGTCTGTAACATTTTACGTTTCCAAGATATTCTGTAGATATAGTCTTTCAAAAAATTCACCCCAATTTGTCACTCCTGTTTAACCGCCATTAATTGGCTTTTCCAAAAACTAAAAAATACGTGTTTCTTAATTTTTTAAGGAGATCCCATATGCAAATTATCAGTTCTGTAATATCTTTAGTTTCTGAGATATGTGTATCCTCAATTAAGGCATTCAACCCATTCTTCACCCTTTTACACCCCTCCTATTAGGATTTACAGAAAACAAAAAAAAAGTGTTCTTTTATTTTTAGAGGAGATTCTAATTACCAATTTTTATATCTGTAAATTTTAAAATTTTAAGATGTAGACACACTCATTTTAAAAAATTCACCCCCCCCTTTTCACCCCTCAATATTTGGATTTTCCAAAAACGAAAAAATAAGTGTTTCTTTACTTTTAAAGTAGATCCAAAATACCAATTTTCAGGTCTGTAATATCTTCAGGTTCTGAAATATAAGTAGCTTCATGAAAGGCATTCAACCCATTATTCACCCTTTTACACCCTTCCTATTGGGATTTTCCGGAAACAAAAGAATACGTGTTTCTTTATTTTTAAAGGAGATTCTAAATACCAATTTTTACATCTATAAACTTTAAAAGTTTTGAGATATAGATACACTCATTTTAAAAAATCACCCCCTTTTCACCCCCCCCCCCATTAATTGGATTTTCCACAAAAAGAAAAATACCTGTTTCTTTATTTTTAAAGGAGATCCCAAACACCAATTTTCAGGTCTATAATATCTTCAGTTTCTGAGATATAAGTAGCCTCATTAAAGGCATTCAACCCATTTTTCACCCCTTTTCACTCCTCCTATTGCGATTTTCCGAAAACAAAGAAATACGTGTTTCTTTATTTTTAATGAAGATTCTAAATACCAATTTTTACATCTGCAAACTTTAAAAGTTTGGAGATATAGATTCACTCATTTTAAAAATTCACCCCCTTTTCACCCTCCCATTAATTGGATTTTACAAAAACAAAAAAATACGTGCTTCTTTATTTTTAAAAGAGATCAAAAGTACCAATTTTCAGGTCTGTAATATCTTCAGTTTCTGAGATATAAGTACCGGTATCCTGATTAAAGGCATTCAACCCATTTTCCCCCATTTTCACCCTTTTTCATCCCTCATATTGGGATTTTCTGAAAACAAAAAAATACGTGTTTCCTTATTTTTAAAGAAGATTCCAGATACCAATTTTTACATCTGTAAACTTTTAAAGTTTTGAGATATAGATACACTCATTTTAAAATTTCACCCCCATTTTTACCCCCTTACCGAAGGAATATCCAAAAATCCTCTCTTAGCGAGCACCTACATCATAATATAAATATATCCCCAAAATTTCATTTCTTTATGTCCAGTAGTTTTGGCTCGGCGATGATGAATCAGTCAGTCAGTCAGTCAGTCAGTCAGGACAAGCTATTTTATATATATAGATATAACGTGTGATCCATTATCATCTTACATACTAACTTGATGGGCTAGTGTACAATGCTCAATGTTCAAAACGGAGCAGTTCGGTACTCGGTACTGAAGGCTTGTGGGATCGAATCGCAACACTGCTGATTGCTGGTACGATTAAGTAGCTCATTTTAGTACCAAGCTAGCATGTACCCGCGGCTTCATTCGCGTTTATTAATTCAACCAGTAGATCATATTTTTAAAAGCAAAACATAATTATATTTATGTACACATTATTAATATCGAACAAATATGAAATAAATAAATAAAAAAATAAATAAATAAATCACGTCTTTACCTGTATATTTTGCCTTTGCTGGCAGGATCTAGTGTTTACAGTGCACTATGTCTTCTGGTATAGGATAAAGCAATTTTGTTACTTTCATATATCTGTCACTGTCTTATCCTTGGCTTTGACAATATGAAAGTGACTGAGGTATGAACGATGCTAGTAATGCCAATCCTTATGCAGCCAGTCCCTGCTATGAATGGTGTGAAAATGTTGCCCATAGGGTCGGTTGTTGCATGAATTTCAGTGGGCTTGGCAGACTGATATGTAATGGCAAATCTGGCTCGGTGAGGAAAGCAACGGGAAAGCACCTCACTCCTCGTTTCCCGAGTACGCCTCTTCAGTGATGCCTAGGCCACCTATGACAGCTGATGGCAGCGCTGCTGAGGATCCCACCAGCCTTAGCGCTGACGGACTGAACATACATACCTGCATTTTATTTATTTATTTATTTCTTCTTTTATCGATTTTGGCCAGCTGTGGACCACGTAAATAACTCCTCATGATTTAAACTTTCTTTGGCGCCAGTACTCCTTCATCCTCCTGCTTGCTGCTTCTTTCCTTTCAGGCGTCCATTGTTGTTTCTTCTTGGTCGCTGTTTCTGGCTCTAGGAAACCCTTAAATAAGTGTAGCTTTTTTCTGAAGGTGGTTCTATTGCGGATGTCTTGATGTGTGATGTTCATTTCTTGCAAATCCTTCTTCATGTTAACAAACCATTCATAAGAGGTGCCTTTCCTATTGGGCTTATTGAAGTGGTTAAAGATTTTCTTGGCAAGTCTGTCATCAGTCATTCTTGAAATATGTCCAAAAAATTTAACTCTTCGCTTTCGAATGACACCTGAAATTTATTTATTTACGTATTTATTCATTTATGGCTTTACAGATACAATACGTACTTGAACCTGTATAAAGCTTCATCTAAGAATATGCATATGTTAAAAACTTCAGATCTGCGTGCCGAAGATTTAGCTGGACATCGAACACAGACACGCGGACAAACACTTTCGGATGTTACGGGCTGAATATGGCTCCTCGTATCGGGGACCGAAAATGGCTTCCTACGCCATGGATTTAAAATGGTTCCTTGAACTTGTATTACTTTTATGTTCATCGCCTAGCGACAAAGAATCTATATATTTAGTCCTGGTCACAGCACGTTGGATGGTCATATCCCAACACACGTCTTTCGCCTGTTTTTCGTTCATAACTCACCAAGGAACGCGAAAATTAAAAATTCGGCTTCGAGGTGCATTTGGATCCCCTTCAGTCTACCCGTGTTAAACATTTCAGATCTCTGCGCGTCGCAGATATGGTTGGGCATCGCGCACACAGACAGACAAATAGACAGATTATAGATTCTGGTACTTCGGCGTTCCACATGACGGCCTGTATAGCACAACACTGTTACAAGAGAGGAAGTATTAGGCCTATTTTACTTTGTTTTTTCTTCTGGAATTTATACTGAACTACGGATCACCAAGTCAAGTGAACTGCACTTAAAATCTTCCAAGTGCCAATAAACCTAGTGAGGCGGGTCTCTCTAAAATTAAGCATTTTCGACCGCGCTGGTTTCAATTTTCGAATTGTGATTCCGAGAAGCGAAGACTACGCATTATATCAATTGTAGGTCGTCTCAAAAAGCCATATAAGTAGTAACTGGGAAGTAGAACTAATTACTACATTATTATCGAACGAGTGTAAATTCCTAAGCCAATCATGAGTATCCTTTTCTACACAAACTACAGAGATGAGTACAAATACGTGAAAAATATTAAATACATATTGTGTGAAATGAAACCCCGCTTCGAGCAGCGAAAAATTCCATGAATGACGAAGGGTATCAAACCAACTGTTTTATCCAAATCCGACGTTGGCAACCTAGTCAACGCACCTAACTAGGCCAGAGGCCACTCATCAGGCATCCTGAGTCCGAGTTCACTAGCAGTAGAGTAGTCAGTTCCTTTCCGCTTCCTTTGCTAACAGCACGTGGTTACCAATCCAAGAGCTAACCACACCCAATGTCGCTGAACTGCAAAGAGCTCACGGCATCGGGCGTTTCAGCATGGCTACACCGTTGACTACACGCAGCAACAAAAAAAAAAAAAAAAAAGATGAGCTAGAACCGGAAACCAGGAAACGTGATTGTTACTCGAACAGCAGCAAATTAATGTCTGTCAGTATCTCCGTGACACACTTTATTCCAAATTACTACTTTCTATTCTTAAAGGAATTAAGTATATACTTATAAACAAGATATAATGGCCATGCTCTTATTTAATATCGCGGCAGATAAGACGCTTATCTAGTATTGATTACGAATGGATTTGAATACTGTACACGCTTCACCACGGAAAGTGGCGTAATTAGAACGGTTATTTCCAAATAATGAGCCATAAATCAATAAATGAATTTCCAGACATTTCATGATTACATTGACGATCTCAGCCTTACGTTTAGGCAACTTTATAAAATAAAATGTCCCAACACACTCTTCCTAACGGAAGAATTTAGTTAAGTATTTTCTTCTTCCTTAATCCGTTTACCCTCCAGGGTTGGGTTTTCCTTCGGACTCAGCTAGGGATCCCACCTCTACCACACCAAGAGCAGTGTCCTGGTGTGTGAGACTTAGGGTCGGGGGGATACCACTAGGAAGGAGGCCCATTACCTCGCCCAGGCGGCCTCACCTGCTGTGCTGAACAGGGGCCTTGTTGGGGGATGGGAAGATTGCTAGGGATACACAAGGAAGAGGAAAGGAAGCGGCCGTGGCCTTAAGTTAGGAACCATCCGGGTATTCACCTGGAGAAGAAGCGGGAAACCACTGAAAACTACTTTGAGGCTGGCTAGGCAGGGAATCGAACCCCCCCTCTACTCAGTTGGCCTCGCAAGGCTGAATGGACCCCGTTCTATGGTTCCAGCCATCGTAACACTTTTCAAATTTCGGGGCAGAGTCGGGAATCGAACCCGGGCCTCCGGGGGTGGCAGCTATGTACACTAACTACTACACCACAGAGGCGGACTACTTAAATATTTGTTTAATTATTCGTTATCGCCCTACTCAATAATAAATCACCATATCAATACCATCATTCATTCGCTGGCGAATATGTTGTCTTCCGAGTACTTCAATGTTGCCAATAATGGGTTTTTGGATGGCTGAAAAAGGTAATTCTAGAACCACAAGCTCGGCCATAATGCTGGCGCATCATATCTACGAAAAGCTCCTTGTAGCTGCAGAATTCGTCAGTTTTATTTTCTCCGATTTCTCGTTCTTTTCTAAGATATCTTTTATGGATTCGTGCCTTCGTCCGTGCTTTCTACTACGTTGTGAGCCGCCGTGGGAAACACGTCACTGTATAGGCTGATCTGACGCTACGTACATCCTCCCGGTTCTCAATATCTATTTGATACTCATATCAGACCTTAGAGAATATTTGTATCTTCTCTGTTGGCCTCCATGATTACGTTATCCATCCTTCAACAGAGCATAAATAAATCACTTCTTTTGAAAGGCGTGCGATGTGGTCACGCCATCGAAGTTTACGTTTATTGCCTCAATTCTTACTTCAACAATACTAAAATTAATAATAATACTGAGAAACACGTTCGGGGGAGCGTGATTAGCATCGAGCCTTAGCGACAAGCTTTTCACCGAGACGGCCGAGGTCCGAATCCTGGTCAATCCCGGGTAGGAATTTTTCAACTGAAAAACGACGTGCTGTCAGGTAGGGTATCTGGCGTTAAATCTCCAACCACAACCCAAACCAAAATTAGACAGGGTGGCCCCAGAAATGCCTGGGATAAATTGAAGAAAATTTTGTGTACACGCATGCACAGAAATGGTGTCCTGATATAAACACAGCCTGGCGCCCCCCCCCCCCAATCTCCTCGCTTAACACATTGCTGCAGGTAGACAGCCCGCTACAAGACTGTTGTGACTGAAATAGACACAGTGGTGGATGTACATCAATATACACACTGTGCCGTCAGCACTATCCGTTCACTCCCTTCTCCTCTTTGACAGTACTGGAGTGGGACAGTGATGAATTGTTATGTTCGGACACAATTTCTGTGCATGCTTGTACACCCCAGGTAACTGGAAAAAGGCCGGAAATAAAAAGAACGTCCGCCTCTGTGGTGTAGTGGTTAGCGTGATTAGCTGCCACCCCCGGAGGTCCGGGTTCGATTCCCGGCTCTGCCACGAAATTTGAAAAGTGGTATGAGGGCTGGAACGGGGTCCACTTAGCCTCGGGAGGTCAACTGAGTAGAGGTGGGTTCGATTCCCACCTCAGCCATCCTCGAAGTGGTTTTCCGTGGTTTCCCACTTCTCCTCCAGGCAAATTCCGGGATGGTACCTAACTTAAGGCCACGGCCGCTTCCTTCCCTCTTCCTTGCCTGTCCCATCCAATCTTCCCATCCCTCCACAAGGCCCCTGTTCAGCATAGCAGGTGAGGCCGCCTGGGCGAGATACTGGTCATTCTCCTCAGTTGTACCCCCAGACCCAAAGTCTGAAACTCCAGGACACTGCCCTTGAGGCGGTAGAGGTAGGATCCCTCGCTGAGTCCGAGGGAAAAGCCGACCCTGGAGGGTAAGCAGATTAAGAAGAAGAATAAAAAGAACAAGACAGAGAGTATAATAAGGCAGCAAGGAGAAGATGGCGATTGTTTCAAGAGTACGTACAACTGGGCGACCATCGTCTATCAACAGTAATCAAGAGGGAAAAGGAAGAGGTCCGACACATCGAAGAATGACGGTATCGGTAATTAAAAAAATGGGCCACGAAGGGCCCGAAAATGAAGGACTCCGTAGGCCTCGCAAATACCGTTGGGGTCGTAAGAAACAAATGTTAACAAATGGAGATTGGATAGGAAAGACGAAGGTGAAGAGACTAGTGCAAGTAAGTCGAAGCAACGCTGGATTCAAATAAAAGACCCGTGATCCTCTACCTACGCTCCCAAGAAAAAAGCCCCTCGGTGCCCTTTTAAGTCGTCGTTTACGATAGACAGGGGATACCGTGGATATTCTACATCCACTCACCCACAAGGGGATGAAGAAGAATGCGGAGGACGATGACCTCAAATGTCGTATGGAAATGTTTTTCAATTGGCTTTACGTCCCGCCGAAACATAATTGAATTACCATCTCCGAACTCAAGCTCAGAGCTGCGCGCTCCTAACCGCACCGCCAACTTGCTCGGAATGGAAATAATCTATTGAACCCGAAGGATGGGGAGAGCATGGGGTAGGCAACAGCAGGATCGAGCGATGGTACTTAGTAGACGTCCCACTGTCACAAGGAAACCTTGCAAACGTGTTCTCACCTATTTGATTTATTTTCAATGCACGTAGAGAACTTTCACCGGTACAAATTGCAAGGCGCAACTCCAATCCAGTTCTCAAGAAACGGAAATGAAATGAAATGGCGTATGGCTTTTAGTGCCGGGAGTGTCCGAGGACAAGTTCGGCTCGCCAGATGCAGGTCTTTTGATTTGACTCCCGTAGGCGACCTGCGAGTCGTCATGAGGATGAAATGATGATGAAGACGACACATACACCCAGCCCCCATGCCAGCGAAATCAACCAATTACAGTTAAAATTCCCGACCCTGTCGGGAATCGAACCAGGGACCCCGGTGACCAAAGGCCAGCACGCTAACCATTTAGCCATGGAGCCGGACCTCACGAAACAGAATTTGAATACTTCACGAGTGTTTCAGAAGACCAGCACGCGACGAATTCACCCAACGAACAAGCTCTCCGTTTCACAAGTTCGTTGTTGACGAATAGAATATCGCAAAGTATTGTTTTTGTTTGCTGCTGTTTTCCACACGCCCGCGGTATTCCTGTGTAAATTACCGCTTCCCTTCTTAAAAAAAAAAAAATATGCACCAAGGGCCGCCGTGGCTCAAGCGGCAGCGCGCTGGCCTCTCACAGCTGGGTTTCATAGTTCAAATCCCGGTCACTCCATGTGATATTTGTGCTGGACAAAGCAGAGGGCGGATTGATTTTTCTCTGGATACTCCGGTTTTCCCCTGTCATCTTTCATTCAAGCAACACTCTCCAGTATCATTTCATTTAATTTGTCCGTCATCAATCATTGTCCTAAAGAAGTGCGACAGGCTTCGGCAGTCGGCACAGTTCCTATCCTCGCTGCTAGATGGGGGCTTCATTCATTCCATTCCTGACCCAGTTGAAACCTGTAAACAGGTGTGGATTTTCATAGTTTCAATACGTAACATTCAGATATCAACAGCTGGTCTTGTCAAGCACACTGGAAATACTCTAGATGAATTTTCTTGGAAATGGGTGGGAGCTGCGCCTTGTAATTTGAACCTGTGAAATTTCTTGTCATGGCTTGCAAGTATATTGAAAATGGATGAAATCGACAAGGTCTTCTTTTCAGATAGGAACGGCTGGGAAATGAATCAAATCTACTTTATAAATCTATACAGTTATTGTTGTTGTTGTTGTTGTTGTTGTTGTGTCATCAGTCCATAGACTGGTTTGATGCAGCTGTCCATGCCACTCCATCCTGTGGTAACCTTTTCATTTCTACGTAACTATTGCATCCTACAGCTGCTCTAATCTGCTTGTCATATTCATATCTTGGTCTACCCCTAACGTTCTTGCCACCTACACTTCCTTCGAAAACCAACTGAACAAGTCCTGGGTGTCTTAAGATGTGTTCCATCATTCTATCTCTTCTTCTCGTCAAATTTAGCCAAATCGATCTCCTCTCACCAATTCGATTCAGTATCTCTTCATTAGTGATTCGATCTATCCATCTCACTTTCAGCATTCTTCTGTAACACCACATTTCAAAAGTTTCTATTCTCTTCCTTCCTTCCTTTTTTCCTTCCTTCCTTCCTTCCTTCCGTAATTACATCTATACAGAATAAATAAAAATGATGTTTTCTTCAAGTTAAACTGTAATTATATTACTGCCATGTAGAGAAACGCAACTTGTAACCTCTTCAGATGACTACATAAACTGGTTGGATGTTTTACAGCGTGCCCAATAAAAATAAAGAAGTAAGGAAGGTTTTTTTCTCTGTCTTGCCAAACCCTATCTGCCTACCTACCCATATTAGTAACGTCACGCATTCCAATGCCAGTTTGATAGCGCTGTATAAATTGTAATTTCGTAATATTTATGATCGTAATGTAATTAAAATGCACTGAAACTTTTCTCTCCATCTCTCTCACCTAACACGGATTCAATTTGTCAATAAAATGACGTGTACCTTCTGGTTCCTTTTAATACCCTGCGTGATTGTGTATAAAGATTTTAATTAGATAAACACTTATAATAGATAAAAGATATTTACTAATTCGTAATTTTATCTAAGACATCCTATACACTCCTTGTTATATTCCTGTAATAAAAACATTGAATCGCAAAGAGTCTGGCACTGATTATTACCTTTTTTTGTTCGTAGCACAGATCTGAGAAGACTGTACGAGATTGAAGAAAGCTGGAGTTAAACCAGACGAAGGAGAGAAGAAGGGAGTGGGGGCTCTACGTTGATTAGTTTACACGTGTTATTAATGACACCATTTAACCTTTCAGTGTCCCCTGCAGTCTTGAAGTATGTTGATATAGCCCATTGGGCCTTTTTATCCACAGACCCCCACCCTCCTCCTCCTGGCACCCAACCCTACCACCCTACTTCGTATTGTTGTTAATATTAAGTGAGGCCAAACGATAAATTCGTTGAATACAACCGTGGTAAATGGTGTTTATAAGGCCAGGTGATTAATGATAGACTCCATCATGCGGGCATTATGTTAACGCACTCCGAGCTCGCTGACTCGCAAGCTAGCCTCCCTCCCTTGCCATTAAATGAGACATCACACCTTCGTAATTACATGTCTGGTGCGTTCTTGGTTCATGAAAACTGCGAAATGATGAGGATTAAACATATCTCCAAGTTTTCTTTTCAGACTAATAAAACATTCTGGAATTGACCCTTGTAAATTTAAGTGCTTTAATTAAAATAATTAATAATATAGAGTGGACCAAAAGTAGCTTAACAATTATTGTTTCACTAACGGTTTTCCCGTTTGTGATCTAATTTTTCAAAACATTACTTCCAAACCAATACTTTATATTCTTAATCTACGTTTCATATATGTTATAGGCCTAAAGCTATGTATTCAAATGCCAATTTTGATTACCATCTTTTTATTTTTTACAGGAAATCATCAGCAATGACAAAGAATTTAATTATATACCATAGGAAGTGGATACTTTTTTTTTTTTTTTTGCTATTTGCTTTAGTCTACGTTGCACCGACAGAACAGGTCTTCAGGCGAGGATGGGACAGAAAAGTCCTAGGAATGGGAAGGAAGCGGCCGTGGCCTTAACGTACAGCCCCAGTATTTGCCTGGTGTGAAAATGAGAAACCACGGAAAACCATCTTCAGGGCTGCCGACAGTGGGATTCGAACCCACTATCTCCCGGATGCGAGCTCACAGATGCGCGCCCCTAACCGCTTCCTTCCCATTTCTAGGCCTTTCTTGTCCCATCGTCGCCGTAAGCAAATAACAATATATATAGTCTTGAGAATGGTTTTCTGTTTCCCATTTTCACTTCCAGGCAAATACCGGGACACTTCCTTTTCATAGGCCAAAGACGATTCCTTCCACCTCCTTATCCAATTTCGTTCACTAGAATTTATTTTATCCTCATTAGCCCCTCTGCTGAGATTGGTGTCTAAAACACGTCGTATAATTTCGATCAATCAATCATTAATGATCTACATTTAGGGCAGTCACCCAAGTGTCAGATTCCCTACGTGTTGTTTTCCTAAACTTTTCTTAAAAGTTTGTAAAGAAATTGGAAATTTATTGAACATCTCCCTTCGTAAGTTATTCCAATTCCTAACTCCCCTTCCTACAAATTAATATTTGCCCCAAATTGTTCTCTTGAATTCCAACTTTATCTTCATACTGTTATCTTTCTTACCTAATGTCATTGCACGCCATCTCTCCACAGATCGGAACATACCACTTAGTCGAGCAGCTCGCCTACTTTCTCCCAAATCTTCCCAGCCCAAACTTTGACACATTTTTGTAATGCTACTCTTTTGTCGGAAATCACCCTGAACAAATCGATCTGCTTTTCTTTACATTTTTTTTCCAGTTCTTGAATCAAGTAATCCTGGTGAGGATCCCATACACTGGAACCATACTATAGTATATACTTTACATCCTTCCTACAACTCCCAAATACCCTCATAATCATGTGCAGTGGTCTGTACACCTTATTTACAATCCCATTTATGTGATTACCCCAATGAAGATATTTCCTTATATTATCACCTAGGTACTTACAATGATCCCCAACCGGGCGAGTTGGCCGTGCGGTTAGGATCGCGCAGCTGTGAGCTTGCATCCGGGAAATAGGTAGTTGGTTCGAACCCCACTATCGGCAGCCCTGAAGATGGTATTCCGTGGTTTCCCATTTTCACACCAGGCAAATGCTGGGGATGTACCTTAAGGCCACGGCCGCTTCATTCCCACTCCTAGCCCTTTCCTATCCCATCGTCGCCATAAGACCTGTCTGTGTCGGTGCGACGTAAAGCCATTACCAAAAAAAAAAAAAAAAAAAAAAAAAAAAAAAAAAAAAAAAAAAGGATCCCCAAAAGGATCGCAGTAACTAAAAGTGAGAGGACTTTTCCTATTTTTGAAACTCACAACCTGACTTTTAACCCCGTTTATCATCATACCATTGCCTACTTTCCATCTCACAACATTATCGAGTTCATATTGCAGTTTCTCACAATCGTGTAACTTACTTATTAATTTATGCAGAATAACATCATCCTAATCTCTGATTCCATTTCTTTACTTATATTTTATATATAAGAAAACAAAGTTCAATAATACTGCCTTGAGGAATTCCCCTCTTAATTACTACAGGATGATATAAAGTTTCGTCTACTCTAATTATCAGATCTATTTTCTAGAAATATAGCACTCTTTTTTGGCAGTAGTCTCCCATGATCTACCCTATCGAATGCCTTTCATAGGACAATCGCGATCACCTCATTTCATCCCCCATCCTATATCAGGTAATGCGACAACACTAAACATTTGTCTAGAGTGGAAGTGAATTTAGGAAACTACAGACAATATCCTGAAGGATTCCCGAACCTGGTCACATATGTGGTGTGAAGGTACAACCCGATATGTCAGGGAACTTGTTTCTTCAAGAGCACTTTTGGAAGTTGGCGAGCTTGCTGAAATTCATACTGTATTTCAATTACTTCTAAAGTGAAGTGCCATACATTTGTGATGACAACTTATGAATTTCATGTTGGTTCCGTATTGATAGCCGGTCCCGCGGTGTAGGGTTAGCGCGCCTGCCTCTTACCCGGAGGCCACTGGTTCGATTCCCGGAGAGATCAGAGATTTTACCTGGATCTGAGGGCTGGTTTGAAGTCCACTCAGCCTACCTCATTACCATTAATGATCTAATTGACGGTGAGATAGCGGCCCCAGTCTAGAGAGCCAAGTATAACGGCCGTAAGGAATCGTCGCGTTGACCACACGACACCCCATAATCTGCAAGCCTTTGGGCTGAGCAGCGGTCGCTTGGTAGGCCATGGCCCTTCGAGGCTGTTGCGCCATGTGGTTTGGTTTGGTTTCGTATTGTCAATATAATGTACAGAGATTCAATTATATGAAAATTATATTAATATATTGTATTATAGCAATAGACACCAGATGCACAAAGTTGGAAAGTATCTACCATACCTGTAAGAGCATCTATACATCCAAGTGCCTCTCTAAGAACCTTAAACTCCAACATTACAATTCAGTAGTAAGACCGTCCGTACTGTACGTCTCTGAGTGTCTTCTGAAGAACAGAAAAGGTCCACTGAGGAAGCTAGAGCTCAAGGAACGAAAACTACTAAGGAGGATTTTAGGACCAATAAGAGAAGGGGATGGTACTTACAGGATAAGGCACAACAAAGAGATCTGTGACCATCAAGAAGACATAGTTACATCCATGAGGAAGAGGCGATTGACTTTCTATGTGCATTTGACTCGTATGAGTACTTACCAGCAAGATCTTTACCACTACAGGCAGAGAGAAAGCATCCAAAAATAAATGGATCACCACAGTGAAGTCCGACTTAGAACAGCTGGGGATTTCAGAACAAACCATACAGGATCGTGTATTATTCCGACAGTTGACCTTTCAAGGTGTCTTTCCAGAGTCTCTCACCAGCAGACAGAGTACAGGCACCACCCGACGGAAGTGGACCGAGGAAAGGAAACAAGCACACAGCCAGAAGATGAAAGCTTTCTGGGCAAAGATAAAACAGAATTTCCATACAAGGAGTCGAAACGAGCCCCGTGGTCCTCAGTAGGCCCAAACGACAAGAATAGAATAATATTGTATTATAATCGACACGACAAGTACTGAACAGGTGGACCAATTAATAAATTTATTTTATAATAATTGAAGCTCTGTACATATATGTGTGATGTAATAAAAGGACAGAGTAAGTAATATTCTTATTTTATTCTTACGTATTCAGCAAGCTAAGGGAACAAATACTCGGTTGCCTCAATAAGTATAATGAACATATCGGAATTTTTATTTCGGGATCAACGTATTCTACGGGCATCAGAATCATGCCAAGCTTTTGTCATCATAGTGTTCGTCGCAAACTCTACCATACCGGCATTAAAACCGGGAATACGACTTTAAAAAAATAGATATCGCGCTCTGCCTTAGTACCATAGATATGAGACTAAAGGCAGAAAGTGATAATGGTGTCATCTTAGAATTTAGTTGGGAACTAAACGAAATATAGGCCTAATTTGGAAACTGGCGATGGTGGGATTTCGAATCGATTGTACCTCTGATCTAGCAGAGGTACATCAGTCGCCTTGATGAAGAATACTGAAAAGTATCAGAGACGTCAGCAACAAAGAATATAAAGTAACCAATCCGGTCAAGGCAAGAAATAGTAGTTGAACAGATCGTGGAAACTTCAATTCGTAAGATACATCGACAATTCTTCCGCTTCACAAATGTAAAGGAAGATTATTTTCATTGTATTTCTGAGAGGTGTGCGTTATGACTGCTGCTTTTAGAAGCCAGATATCGAGGTCATCGGCCCTACAAAGAGGTGTATTTCGCAGAAGAGTGCTAAGTTGTGAACGTGATTTACAACACATCATTGCAGTGAAGATTTCTTTCACGTAGGGGGAAGCTGACCATCGATATTCAATCAGGTCTCAATTTGTAACCAATGACAAAACATTCACGGTCTTAGAATTCTTTCGGAAGGTCAAGCTTCCCTGCTTCAAAGCAAAAAGGGAGCAGAAATGTGTGTATGATAGGAAGAATGTGTGGGCAGACGGCCTTCACACCAGGCACCCGTTATCTGTGGTGCATCAGTGCCAACTAACATGAGTCATGTCTTGAGACGGGGACCAGGAAAAGTGCCAAGCTCCTGCCACTTCCGAGTTCACGTGCTGCCGCATGACAGGTTCTTTCTGAAGAAGTATGCACCTCACCGAGTCTGTGACTCAGCAGTGCCCTTGTCAATTACATCTGCTAATCAATTTCACCCTCACGCCCCTCTTACGATTATTGTGGTGGGGATAACGTTTCAATAGAAAGTACAACTGAAAAACTCTCTTAATAATAATAATAATAATAATAATAATAATAATAATAATAATAATACCGAGCTCGATAGCTGCAGTCACTTAAGTGCGGCCAGTATCCAGTATTCGGGAGATAGTGGGTTCGAACCCCACTGTCGGCAGCCCTGAAGATGGTTTTCAGTGGTTTCCCCATTTTAACACCAGGCAAATGTTGGGGTTGTACTTTAATTAAGGTCACGGCCGCTTCCTTCCCATTCCCAGGCCTTTCCTGTCCCATCGTCGCCGTAAGACCTATCTGTGTCGGTGCGACGTAAAGCCACTACCAAAAAAAGAAACCGTCAAATTAGTTAGTAAGGCGTAAAACGAACAACATTATTATAAAAATGGAACGTTGAAATTGACACACATGTCACTAAAATGGTATCGAATAAGGACACGGAAATTGAGACGATATAATTATTCTGATTTGGGAGTTGCTGTACCTTACCTATTTCCATACATATTGAAAATAAATTAGAGTTTGGAATGGAGTGTATACGTGAAACGACTGTACTGTATTATTATTAACAGTGGTGACCGTTGATAACGACAACATTATGACTACACTTCTTCATTCGTTTCCGGCCGACTACCCGGATCCGGGCTTGACTTTAATACGGTAGATTAAATTTGATGTGCTCATTGGCATTATTAAACTAACTACATCCTTTATTCTATACATTTCCACCTTTACCTCAAATGTTTATCCATATGTCGCCTGTTTCTGACTGCAACTCATCTTACGATGACGTAGTTTTACATCATCATTATAAGCCAGAGGATCTCCAGCTTTGATCGGTTACTGTTCATTCTGGCAAGACTAAGACCAGGTGACCTTCCCTTACAAGTAACCAGAATCAACATTTTTGCTAGGTTTTTTTTTCTTTCAGCCCAGTGTTCCTTCAAGAGTAACAAGTGAGTGTGTTTTCGTTGTGTTGACAATGTGTATTTGTGAGTCATCCTCTCTCTTCTTCCTCGAAGCCTCGCGTGAGCGATCTTTCCCATTTCATTTCAATCGTGTAGATTTGACGATCCTAGTTCTTTCAGTTCTTTTTCTGTCCGTTTGTACCAATTCGGCCAGGTAACCTTTGTTCTTTAAAAAATGTGTGGATTTTGTGAGCGAGTCTGAATGAGCCCATTCTTTCGAAGTGCCCCCATGAATTGGATTCTTCGCATGCGCATTGTGCCTGCGATTCTGGACATTTTTAAATACACTTCTGCATTAGGCTTTGGAATTTTGAGCCTAGATTTTTTTCTCATTTTTACGTTCCTTCACTTTTAATTGCCTTTTAAGAGCATTCTGATGGAGGGCAAGTGTCTAAGGCGCTTGGAGAGCTTCAGGTTTAATTGCTGTTGTACAGTGGCAGATTTTGCAGTTCTTATTTAATTTTTATTAAAACTGATATATTATTAATGCATGTATATCGCGTCTGGTTAATTCCTCTAGCTCGGGGACTCAGTGTTTGTTCGTCTTAATACACATGTTCTTTTACACACAGCACATTACACTACAAACTACCACAGAAATACACAACTGCAGACACATCCCTCCACCTAGCCACCTGACAAAAAAATAATAACAACAATAATAATAATAATAATAATAATAATAATAATAATAATAATAATAATCAGTCTTTTTACCTAAACAACAAGATATGAATATTGTGTTTTAGCCGATAAACATGGTACCCTAATATGTTTGAAAGTACTGTATAAATTATCAAAATTGTTCAGTAAATAACCCCCGCGATGCACGAGTTGCGTGCCTGCCTCTCACCCGGAGGTCCCGTATTCGATTCCCGGCCAGATCACTGATTTTTACCTGAATATGAGGACTGGTCGAGGTCCACACAGCTTATGCGATTATAACTGAGGAGCTGTGACGGCGAGGTAGCGGCCCCGGTCTAGAAAGTCAAGATTAACGGCCGAGAGGATTCGTCGTTAATAATAATAATAATAATAATAATAATAATAATAATAATAATAATATAACGACGTCACGGAAAACATTCATGAATAAAATCGTGCAGATACCGATTACCGTTACGGTATCATGTTCTTATGAACACAATATCCGACTCGTTGGCTGAATGGTCAGCGTACTGGCCTTCGGTTCAGAGGGTCCCGGATTCCATTCCCGGTCGGGTCGGGGATTTTAACCTTCATTGGTTAATTCCAATGGCCCGGGGGCTGGGTGTTTGTGCTGTCCCAAACATCCCTGCAACTCACATACCACACATAACACTATCCTCTACCACAATTACATGCAGTTACCTACATATGGGAGATGCCGCCCACCCTCATCGGAGGGTCTGCCTTACAAGGGCTGCATTCGGCTACACGAAATAAAAAATATCAACACAATGAGCTACTTTAAATCTCAAATAAGCAATTTATTATTCCTTTTAAATATGATGGTCTTTATTCCAAAAGTAATACATTATCATCAAAAATAATTTTAAAGTTATTTGTAAAAGTACATATTTGTTACTTATTTGGATCAGTTAAAATGTTAAGAGTTTTGAATGCTTTACATACCAGTATATGCAAAGCAGTATGATTACTGTACCTACTGCCACACTTCAATCTTACGCATATCCTTGCCCATAAATTCTCTCAAGTAAACAATATTTTATTTGTTTTACCTTAAATGTTTAAAGTTTACATTTCAGTTCAGCTGATCAGCAAGGAAAAAACCATGAAACAAAAGACTGGTCAATTTTAATACACTAGCGATACCTAGCGAGTTTGTCTGCAAGGTGGAAGTACATGCACATCTAAAGAATCGTAAAGCAGATATAACAACCACACATATTCTCCTCTGCACATATGCAATGCTGTGCATTTAAAGGTTAATTAAACTGTATGCCAGATAAAATACAGCTTATAACGTTCAGCTCTCAAGTCCTGGAAGTGGTAGATATAATTTATCCGTCAGGTAACGAAGGTTTAAGCAACCGATAGCGTTACTCGGGAGTGGTTGAAAGGACATAACCTTTTACACGGAGGAAACGTTCTCGTAGCATTATGGTTGAGGCCCTGGCTTCGTAAGATTCGAATCTCCATCAAATCAGTTTTCATTTTCAAATCTTATAATTACTCCTATTCACTGCTGTTTTTGTTATCTTTATGTCCTTTTTCATGCGTCATTTTACAGATAACTTTTAATACTTCATTCTTATGTTTAATCATATCAGATCTACTGTATTAGAAAGACGCTTTCTGATGTGCTATGTATAGAAACTGATATTACGATTAAACATTATAATGAAATCATTAAATGGAAGCATGTAGAATTAATTTATTTAAATGACTGAGGCATGCAGATAGAATCCTCAAAAGCATAAATCTATAATGAATATGTAATCGGGAAAAGGATATAGAATAAAAAAACAACGCCAGAGAATAAAAGTAACTTTGAATTCAAATAAAAAAGAAGGGGCACTCGGTCCTAATCATCTTAATCTACGGAATAAGTTCCTTGACCACTGTACTGCAACAACGCTTCGGTAAGTGCTGGCTTATGACGGCTAATAACCGGTGGTTTAAAACTGAAACGTTAAAATCTCGAAAATTTAAGCCCGAACAGGTGTTAATTGTGTACCCTTTTACATTAACCTCACGAAAGCTCGACAAAATCGGCGTACGTAACACTACAGACTCCTCCTATTAGTTATTTTGGTGATAGGCGATGTAAGTACAGAAAATAAGACGATCGAAATGAAATTCATATACACTAGACAGCACCTCAGCTGAAAGCGAGAAATTGCTGAAAATCAGTCTAGACAACCCCGTATATCGTTATCCAGCTGCGGGTAAGCTACCTAGCGCTTACACGGAGCTTGTAACAGACAAGGACAAGTGGCGAGGGATTTACAGTTCCGGGTAGTTTATCTCCAGTGTAGCCACCATCGAGTTTGCCAAGTGGTGGTAAAGCCGGTACGCAGTATAGTAGTGCAAGCTATTATTACCTTCCACCCTCCGAAAGGCTTCATGGGAATAATGAGTGACTTATGAGGATATTAAAGATGAGTTTGCAGTGTCTGAATCTGTGAAAATTAATAATATAGTTGTTTCATTCCGGTAAAAGAGCAGAGACAATTATTGTTAATATTATTAATGGTTCACTGTCTGGGATCTTCATAAATATAAAGAATATATTCGACTATTATAGCCACTGCCAAAACATCTAGAAACACTTGGCATGGGGCATGCATAGAGAGTGGTGAATAATACCTTGGAAAAGTTAACGATATTTGTACTAATAACTCAGGTAGGTTTATGTAAGCAACTGCATTACATTCGAAGGCGCAGTTCTGAAGACATTTACCAGTTTCTCTTGCTTGTCGTGGGGTACCGCTTCAATCACACCAAGATTTACTTGGGAGGGAAGAGAAAATATGATCAAAGCAGCGGCTAGATATTTTCCGGGAAGTATAAGAGAAAGCTGTTGATTGCTTTGCCTTTGAAGGGCAGGATTATGATGGGAGTGACATTGGTAAGCCACTGTGGTAGCTTATTCCACGCCAGTGGTCTACACAGGGGTTGTATTATTCTGTTCCCCCTCACATATATGAAAAAGGACGGGGAGTGTGAGGAGGGAGCTAAATCACCTGCTAGACAAGATCCCAGAACATCCTTTTCAAACAAACGGCTTTCCCAATTGAACCAGGTGTCAAACACTGTTGACTATGATGCGCCCCCCTTATAATACAAACCTGCATGCCCTCAAGTGTCAACCACTTTACGGTACAGGCGTGCAGAAAAAACTTGCCACGTTTAGACACTCAATGAACTAATAAATATTATAGATTTATTATTCATATCTTGCGCCTGACCGGGGTGGTTCTATATTCAGATGGTGGTGGTGGTGGTGGTGATTATTGTTTTAAGAGGAAGTAAAACTAGGCAACCATCCTCTATATAACACTAATCAGAGGGGAAAATAGAAGGGATCCGACACTTCGAAAAATGAAGATATCAGCCAAAGGAAGACAAGAGCCACGAAGGGCGTGAAAATGAAAGACTCCCTACCCCTCGCAAACCTAATAGCGTTGGGGTCGGAAAAGAACAAGAGTTGACCAGGAGAGGTCAGAAAGGATAGATGAATGTGAGGAGCCTGACACAAGTAAGTGGAAGCAATGTCATACTCAGCTAAGAGCCCCGTGGTCGCCAACCCACGCTCCAAAGTTCAGAGCTTCTGGGGCCTCTTTTAGTCGCCTCTTACGACAGGCAGAGGATACCGTGGGTATTATTCTACCGCCCCCACCCACAGGGGGATTCTATATTCAGAACTAACCATCTGAACTTTTAGTGTTCCCACAACAAGTGGAGGGACAGATTGTATCCGTGGTGTCCTGTGTTTATCGTAAGAAGCGAGCGAAAGAGGGTTTCTCCCAATGCTGCCAAATTCGGAGAGAATGTTCGCAACCACAGGTCCCCTAGCTGAGCATTACATACAATTACATATACCAAGCTCCTTACTTTCACCTTTTCTATCACACCTCACTTGATCAACTTTGTTTTCTTCCAACCCAACATAATTAATTGGATTTGCGAGGTCTACGGTAATTTCATTTTCCCTCCCTTCGTGGCCATTGCCAAAATCTTCATTTTTCGCGGGATTATACACTTCTTTCTCTTCTGATTAGACTTAAAGAGTACATGGTCATTTAGTTGTATTTCCTCTTTAAACAACCATCACTACCTACAGCGGCGTACGCAGAAATTATTTTCGGGGGGGGGGGGGAGGGGATATATTCAAATTTGAGGACTTTTATAAAATAATCTTGGGTGTATATTGTGAAAATAGAAATACTAAATTAAAACTGTCAAAATAACACAATTAATTAAGTACGGCACATTTGTATTAATGTCGATGATTACAAAAGTAGACGTTGCCTGGTTTTTTTGGCCAGCTCATGGATGATATTTTGTACAGTCACAAGTTTGTCTTTGTGTATATACAAAAGAGCTAAATCTTCCATGTGCAGTCACATTCTGCAAATAACCCTTTTAAATATGTTTACATTTTTTTTCTTCTTCTTCTTCTTAATCTGTTTTCCCTCCAGGGTCGGTTTTTCCCTCGGACTCAGCGAGGGATCCCACCTCTACTACCTCAAGGGCAGTGTCCAGGAGTTTCAGACTTTGGGTCGGGGATACAACTGGGGAGAATGACCAGTACCTCGCCTAGGCGGCCTCACCTGCTATGCTGAACAGGGGCCTTGTGGAGGGATGGGGAGTTTGGATGGGACAGGTAAGGAAGAGGGAAGGAAGCGGCCGTGGCGTTAAGTTAGGTACCATCCCGGCATTTGCCTGGGGGAGAAGTGGGAAACCACGGAAAACCACTTCCAGGATGGCTGAGGTGGGAATCGAACCCACCTCTACTCAGTTGACCTCCCGAGGCTGAGTAGACCCCGTTCCAGCCCTCGTACCACTTTTCAAAAATTTCGTGGCAGAGCCGGGAATCGAACCCGGACCTCCGGGGGTGGCAGCTAATCACGCTAACCACTACACCACAGAGGCGGATTTAAATATTTCAAGAATGAAAAAGAGCGCTCTGTTGCGTAAGTTGTTACTAGTAAGACAGCAAAGAGTTTCAGTACTCAAAGTATTGTTAGGAAAATAATATCACTGTTGCAAAATGTTCAGTGCATAAATGAAGTCCATTGGTTCATGATGATAGCTTTTAAAAGAAAAACCTATTTATATTTATTAATTGAAGCATCAACACATTGTTGGCAAATACGTAGTTCAAATGAAAAGCAAAACAATGAGCTGCCTACAATCTTCATTTACATGGTTGCCACAATTAATAACAAGTTCTAAACTTCAAAATTTCGGAGGAGTGTGTGTGTGTGTGTGTGTGTGTGTGTGTGTGTGCGCGCGCCTGGATATCAACGATCGCTGGCTGCATCCACCTAAAAGGAGTTTTAAAAGGGCATCACTATTATTAAAAGTACTATCATTTGAAAATAATCTAGTCCTTCACTCGCTGAATAGGGATTAAAATATACCGAGTGAGATGGGTTAGAATCGCAAAACTATGAGCTTTCATTGGGAGATGGTGGATTCGAATCCCACCGTCAGTAGCCCTGAAGATGTTTTCCCGTAGTTTCCGATTTTCACACCAGGCCAATGCTGGGGAGGGTCTTTAATTAAGGCCACGGCCGCTTCCTCCTCTCTTCCTTGTCTATCCCTTCCAATCTTCCTATTCCCCCAACAAGGCCCCTGTTCAGCATAGCAGGTGAGGTTGCCTGGGCGAGTTACCGGTCCTCCTTCCCAGTTGTATCTATAACTCAAAGTCCGACACTCCAGGACATTCAGAGCAAAGGGATGAAGAAGGAGAAGCAGAATAATAATATTAATAATAAGAAGAAGGCGTCGCACAATGCTGGACTTCGAACTCAAGATATTTAAGCAACACATTGATATTTTGCTCAAACTTACGATGGCTCGAAACCAATTCATATTGCAACAACCATTCAAAAATCGGCCATCATTTTGTGGAAACTAAAAGAAGTTAAGTTTGCATCGTAGAAGAAAAATAACCAATAAATTAAGGATCGTGCAGACAGGGTGGTGGTTTTAATTGGGTGCGGGTATTACTTATAATTCAGAACGTTATCAGGCAAGCCAATTCCTTTAATTAACGAGAGAGAGAGAAAGAGAGAGAACTCTCTGTGTTGTCAAAGTGAGAGGGGTGTCACGTTGCGAGCACATTCCAAGATA
Organism: Anabrus simplex; assembly: GCF_040414725.1. Taxonomy (NCBI): domain Eukaryota; kingdom Metazoa; phylum Arthropoda; class Insecta; order Orthoptera; family Tettigoniidae; genus Anabrus; species Anabrus simplex. Next base: position 102,224,972 of record NC_090268.1, read on the forward strand.
CTTGGAGCACGCATGCGATTTATTGAAGCAGCGTGTGAATGATCTCAAGGTCTCGCCATTGTCGAGGCGGTCGAACGTCACCGCCAGCTATAAACCAATTACTACAAGTTCAATGTCATCGACTGACTTACACAAACTTCAGGTAGCTTATTCAGGCCATCCTCTATCCACGAGCTTCGATATGCTGGATAATTCTTGCCAGAACAGGTAACAGAGATGATAAAACTGTACTGAAGTTTTAATGTTGAAAATAATTCTTAGCAAAGTAGGGATCCCCATACTAAGAAAAACGTAAAATTAAGCAATTTCCTCAACTGTGCCGTAAGATGAAGGGCTTAAGGGAACCGGTTACTGTAAACGCCAGTTCCCAATAAATCTTGAATATCTCAGAAACTACTTGAGCTATATTTATGAGATTTTGAAAAATTGTTACAATAACTGAAGGGTATACATCAGTTGAATTTCGTGATGATTGAAAAAACTATGAGCAGTAGCGTAAGGTTAAATTTAAGAAAGGGGCTGCTTTGCTTTAGTACCATTTTCTTGTGATCTAGAAGACTCAGAACCTTGAGTATTTGAGTATGTGCTTAAAAATGTGTGGTTAATAGCCTGTAGCAGATTTATATTGATGGGCTTGATGGTTGATTTTTAAACAAAAATCTAATCGAGCAGCATTTTGTAATGGCATTTTTTGGTTATACTTTATAACTTATCTCAATAACTAATAATGGTTTCAAAGCGATTCTGCTACAGGCTATGTACTGATACTTGCACAGTATGTGGTAGAAATTTGAGGATTGTACAGTTTTTAGTTCCCGAGAAAAAGGTACATAACCGATCAACAATTGTATTTTGAGGAAAATGAGGTTGAAGTTTGAATACGAGCACAATCACAATGTAAACATCAGGTTAACATGAACATTAGAAAGGCGGTAAAACGACTGACAATCGTTAATGCGTGCTCAGGCTAGCCAATGTGATGAACAGAAAAATCTCCCAAGATAACAAATTTTCCCGATTTCAGTTACACGATGTAGAACAAGAAATATTCCCGGAAAACAAAAAGAGGGCGTGTCGTTACACGTAAATGACGTTGGCATGGTTACATTAAAATATCAATAATGACCTCAAATATGGTTTTTATACCCATGTGTTATATGGTGTTGTTATCGGGAAAGAATGGAGAATATTTTGGACCTAAAAACAAAAACGCTATTTTTGCTCATTCCACACTACTCGGTTCCCTTAAGGACTCTGAAAGGTTTCAAATGGTGAGCCTTGGATAGCTCTATCAAACTTTTAAAAAATAATCTAAAATCACTTCTGGATTAAATGCAGTTCCGAAAATACAGCCTAAAATCGCTTATTTCTTTCCTTATTTCCTTTTTTTAATACTAGGCAAATTTACACAATTCTTTCTGTAATGTGTTCCTTGGTTCAATACCCTCAGGCGCTTTTTGATTTTTGAAAAATGTGCACATCGAATGTAGTTACAATGGCTTACGTAAAACTCTGCATGGACTCACATGAGCGCTCGTAGTGGGAGAAAAAGATGCAAACTTGATCATCTAATCAACCAGATAACGATGATTAAGAAATGGATTGTAATTTTTAGGAAAATGTGTGCCAAAGTTGCTTGGGTCTCAGGCACACAGTGACTTGTACAGCTGTCCATGATTTTCATCATAAGGCATGTGTCGTACTTAGTTTTCACGAAACGAACCATGATTGTGTGTGCCGATGGTGTGAAAAATTTTGCGGTCGTTACCACGCTTTGGAGTGCATGAAGAGGCCTTGTTCTCTGACAAAGCTTTGTAGCGAATAAAGCACAGTGTGTGTGTTTTTCCATTTTTTAAAAAAATCATGAAAAAATAAAGAATATGTTCTCATACTTTATTATATTTAGCTAACATTCGTAACTCATATCTCTAGGATGTTTCCAACATTTAATTGCTTGCTTGAAGGGATAGAGCTGTGCATTTTATTTATTTATTTATTTATTTATTTATTTATTTATTTATTTATTTATTTATTTATTATGGCTTTTTTCATGTGGCGAAATTAGGGCACCCGGCACTCTCTTACACTCAACCACAATACAACAAATAATATTGAGGATGCCTATTACTAATTATACTATTTATACTATTTCCTAATTCAGCTTAAGTTACACACCCACACAATATGCAGCTTATTAGCTCGTTAATTCAGTCCTTTTTCTCTCTCACACAGACACTTGCACATACTTATCAACTACCCTTACGTGTACATTATATAAAATTAACAGAATCATTCAACAAGAACTGAAAATATTTCGGCTTTTTTTTTTTTAAATCGTGAATTAACAGCGTTTCACCCCAGTTTGGCAGCGGGCTCGTCAGATGGAATGTCACCATCCTGCATGATGCTGGCCATCGAGAAGAACTTCAGTTTCGATAACGAAAGCTAAAAATAAGCATTTGTAGCAAGTTGAGCTCTATATCTATCGTAATGCACTGCTATAGTACTGTGCTACAAAAGAGGCTTGCGGTGATGTCTCAACAATGTACTGGACACCGTCCAGGGCAGGTGTGGCGTTCCAGCTAAGTTAGCCCGCAGCCACAATGGGGCGAAACGTTGGTTATATCAGGACTGTAAAGCCTGATTCTTTTTCTAGTAGTTTAACGTCGCACTAACACACTGAAGGTGTCCGGCGACTCAAGGATGGGAAGGAAGCGGCCGTGGCCTTACTTAAGGTACAGCCTCAGCATTTGACAGGTGTGAAAATGGGAAACCACGGAAAACACATTTTCAGGGCTGCCGACAGTGGAATTCGAAAAGCATGAATATCGAGTTCTGTTGATATGGTCTTCTAAGTTGGTGAAATTAAATTAACGCTCTCTGCTGGGAAATCAAGTTTTGATTAATAACAATGTTTCTTCTTAAGAATCCTTGAATTGTTATAAATGTCCGACTCGTTGGCTGAATGGTCAGCGATTCCCGGTCGGGTCGGGGATTTTAACCATCATTGGTTAATTCCAATGGCCCGGGCGCTGGGTGTTTGTGCTGTCCCCAACATCCCTGCAACTCACACACCACACATAACACTATCCTCCACCACATTAACACGCAGTTACCTACACATGGCAGATGCCGCCGACCCTCATCGGAGGGTCTGCATTACAAGGGCTGCACTCGGCTAGAAAAAGCCATGCGAAATTAATTAAAAATTTATTGTTATAAATTTTATGAGAAGCCTGGGTGTCGGGCAAGTGGCTGCGCGCTTAGGGTCCGTTCGGGAAATAGTGGGTTCGAACCGCACTGCCAGCAGCCCTGAAGATGGTTTTACATTGTTTCCCATTTTCACACTAGGCAAATGCGGGAGCTGTACCTTAATTAAGGCCACGGCCGCTTCCTTCCCATTCCTAGGCCTTTCCTAAACCCATAGCCGCCGTAATACCTATCTGTGTCTGTGCGATGTAAAACAAATTGTAAAAAATATTTTTGAAAAATATTATACAACTTATAAAATCTTCTATTATTTATGGTTCTAAATACAGAGAACTGGTCAAGAGAGATTATTTGCTCATGATAGTATAAATAAGGATACCCTGTGCCACTGTACAGCCGGCTCCGTGGTGTAGGGTTAGCGAGCCTGCCTTTCGCCTGGAGACCCCGGGTTCGATTCACGGCCAGGTCAGGGATTTTTCTATCGACCTGAGAACTGGTTCGAGGTCCACTCAGCCTACGTGATTAGAATTGAGGAGCTATCTGACGGTGAGATGGCGGCCCCGGTCTCGAAAGCCCAGAATAACGGCAGAGAGGATGCGTCGTGCTGACCACACGACCCCCTCGTAATCTGCAGGCCTTCGGGCGGAGCAGCGGTCACTGGGCAGGCCAATGCCCTTTCAAGGGCGTTAAGTGCCGTGGTTTTTTGTGTTACTTCACGAAATAGTTTTTGAAAAATAACGTACCCACAATGCTTCTGTAATATGATTTTTGAAAAGTGTTTTAACATTTCCCAAATCTAAAATCTACACAGTTCACTGTGATACAATGTTGTAAACATATTTTGTAAGAAATGTATTAAATTTCGTAAAGAAATAAAGAAAGAATTGACTACAAAATAATTAAATTTCGAGCAAGTTCTTATCTCGATGTTCCCTTGAATACCCACCCACCATCCTGGGAACAGAAGGACTAGTCAGGATTGCCGACAGAATTAAACCGGACTGACTGTTACGACTGCCAAGGTAAAACTTTCATCATCTTGACCTACCGTACACCAAATATATATCTATAATTTGAATATATATATATGTATATTAATAACGCTTTACAGAAGATCATTCTTGCTTCTAATATATATTTATAGCAGATATCATAATTACTATGGAGGCATTTTAGCAGAGCTGAGGAACCAATGGAAGATCTCAAATCCATTACGTCACACACAAACAAGTTTCTGGATGACGATTACAGCTGAATACAATTCGTTCCTTATCGAATCGACAATCGCAATGGGATACTTAAAAACTGGAGCATGATTTTTCCAATCTATTGCACCAACTTCGATCCTTGGTCCTGCAATGAAGTTAACAATGGCTTGACGATCAGATCAACCTGAGAAGGACGGAAACAGGTTTTCTCGTAGTTACCCCACATTAACTGCCAGGGAATCTCAGGACGACATTCGACACGGAAGTTGTTAGATTTCAAAACGACGAACTGCAAAGAGAACAATAGACAATTGTTCACGAACAACATTAGCTCATTGCAGAATTCAGTGATTGATGAGTAAGTTTATTTACAAATGTTAGTTTAGAAATACTAGCAGAGCAAATAGGCTTCTAAAGGAAAGAAAGAAAGAAAAGAAAAGAAAAGAAAAGAAAAGAAAAGAAAAGAAAAGAAAAGAAAAAAAGAAAAGAAAAGAAAAGAAAAGAAAAGAAAAGAAAAGAAAGAAAGAAAGAAAGAAAGAAAGAAAGAAAGAAATTCGTCTTTATTAGTGGCGAAGTTAGGGTTCAAGGCCCTCTCTTATACTTAACCGCAACATTAAAATTATACGATCACGTAATAAAAGTAGAAAAATCAAGAAAATACTAGTAAAATACCAAATATGGAGATAGTATAATATAAAGAATTATAGAATGTACAGAATGACTATATAAATGAAGATAATAACGATTATAACACTAACAATAGTAAAAAAGGAAGAAATGCAGTAAAAACCTATATTAGCAAATATATTTAAAATTTTCAATAAAATATACAAATTCACTCACTCATTCAAACTTCACTCATCATACAAGTCATACGGAAGCATTCAGCAAGCGATTTCGGCAAACCATCTTAAACCTCCTACGAGAACGCAAATCTCTTACCGGCAATCACTACGAAAGAACGGTTGTAAGCCCTGGAATGAAAGAGATATAGTTAAACAGGAGCCAGATCGTGTATCGTGGTTACGATTTTATGAGAGGTAATCAAATTTTGATGAACGATAATTCGGTATTCCTGAGTTTATAACTCCATGCAGAAGAGACAACATGTGGAGACAGCAACGAAGCTATAATAATAAAGTGAAATGTGAGAGTCATATCGTAGCTTAAATATAAATCTAATAAAGGTGTTTAAACTCAGTTCGAGCATCTTATTACTGTCTTGAGATATGTACAGTGTCGCTGTAGTCTAGAACAGGTAGGATTACGGATTGTACCAGTTGTATTTTAAGATGCTTTAGAAATATAGTTGAATGGCTTTGAGAGGGAAAAGGAAATTTTGAACTTTACTACATGTATTTTTCACTTGTTCAGTTCAATTTAGTGCCTCAGTCCTTGTAACAGCTAAGTTTATGCTAATGAAATAGAGAGAACTTTATCATAAAACGTAGAACGATGATAACGTATGAACTAATGGGGCATGGTATATTGGACGACTATTTATTCTTTAGCAGGGCGAGTTTCAACAATGTAGGCCAAGGCCTTTTATCTTTAAGAAAACACCGGTTTTTACTCTGATCACCTGGCACCAGGGCTACTGTTCGAGTTCTATATTAGGCAGAAATCCGGTTTCCATTAGGGCATAAAGAAAGAAATATCTGGTATTACTACGCCATAATTATTGTATCTTTCTCACAAGAAAAGAAGTGCTAAAATAAACCTGAAGAAAGGAAAAGTGATGGATGGATGGAGCAGCGTGTGAGGACTCCCTATTGTTAGGTATACGAACGCGCTACCTGTTCCTCCACTGGGGTTACATGCGATTCCGCGACTCGGTCTTTGCCTTTGAGAAGTGTCGATGCGTGCCGAAGAAGCGCCCTAATTTGCCTCCAGGGGGGCCAAGGTAAACATGGGGTGCTCCCGGGGTTGAAGATCAGGTCATCCTCAGGCTTAACGTACAGTGCTGCTAAAAGTAGCGCGATCTTTTTTTTTAAATATGCAAGTTTAGTCGACTTGTGTCCAAGAAACTTTCGACATCCGGAAGTCTGTTAAAAATTGTATGCGTCTGAAGCTTGTTTATCGTTGTTTTAAGAGTACAAATATTTTGCTCATCGGACCTATAGCGAGTGAAGGGACGTTATTGATAATAATAACTAGCACTCGGAAGTTGAAGAAAATCCTATTTTTTCCCCTCGAGTATCCGAAGATGAAACCCAACATAATATATGTTCAGTCTGGGTCATTGCAGGCCAGAAAATGGTGGGTTTTATTTGTCCTTTTTGCCTTTTTTGGAGCTTATTTGGCATTCTGGTCCTTTTTGCCTATTTAAGGTCATTCGAGTACACTTTTCACTAACCATTCTCAATTCGAATCATCAGTTCATCCATCACCTCTTAAACATCGTTTATCGAGTAACTTAAATACATATTATATTTGAACCACATCTGGAAACAGCTATTCGTTTTACGTCGGACCGACACATATAGGTCTTATGGCGAAGATGGGATAGGAAAGGTCTAGGAGTGGGAAGGAAGCGGCCGTGGCCTTATTGAAGGTCGGCAGCCTTATAGATGGTTTTCCGTGGTTTCCTATTTTCACACCAGGTAAATGTACTTTAAAACCGCGGTCGTCCTTCACAGTCCTAAGTCCTCGTCACCATAATAGCTGTAAGTCGGTGCGATGTAAAACGAATAAACAGGAGGCTTCCCCGACGTATGCTATACCTTGCAAAAAATTATTTTTCTCCTCCTTTTTCGATAAGAATCTCTCTTTCGACCTACAAACTATCCCTTAACAAAACAATACAAACCAAACCACATGGCTCTACAGCCCTGATGGGCCTTTGCCTACCGAACGACCGCTGCTTAGCTCGAAGACCTGCAGATTTTGAGACGACACATGGGCAGTGTGATAATGTCTCTCCACCGTTATTCTTGATTTTCTAGACCGGGGTCGCCATCTCACTGTCAGATGGTTCCTCAGTTGTTATCACGTAGGAACCTCGAACCGACCAAAATCGCTGACCTGGGTGGAAATCGAACCCGGGGCTTCTGGGGGAGAGGCGGAGACGGCTAGCCTATCCCTTACCGTCCAAGATAAATCGACTGACCCTACGCATACTACTGAAACTGCAAACTCGTTAATTTGCAAGAGAACGTCATAAATAATCTCTTGGACATATGCTGCTGCATACTTTCAGTACATTACATTGCCTGATCATGCTCATGAATGCCTTTTCCGTTGGTTTTTTTTTCCTACATACGACTAAAGTATATACAAATACAAGCCGTTCGGGCTATTAAAAAAATTCTCACATTGTCCAAATTCGATAGTTTAGGTGGCGAGAGTCAAAATTGCTACATACGAAACGAAACTTAACGTCTGTGAGTTAATATTCAACACACGTTTTTTCATGGACAAGAGAACTCATCAAGGCCACACATTGGCGCCCGTCTTATTCAAAGCATTTCCATTCAATGTCTCCCAGTCGATATCACTTTACATTCATGAAGGACGAATATTATAATGTTAATTATCAAATTATTTTAGTCTTACTTTTTCCCTCTTGCAGATACCACACGTTTAAAACAGCTGGGCTGTTTCTTCAAGTCGTGGCGAGTGTACCGTATGTGATTAGATAAATTATTTTCCGTGGCAAAAATTGCAACATTTGTGCGTCCCTTTACATTTAATCGGTGATATAACTCCCTAAGGGAGCCTCCGTGGCTCAGACGGCAGTGCGTCAACCTCGCACTGCTGGATACTGTGGTTCAAATTCCGGTCACTCCATGTGGGATTTGTGCTGGACAAAGCGGAGGCGGGACAGGTTTCTATTGGGGTACTCCGGTTTTCGCTGTCAACTTTCAATCCAGCAACACTCTATTCTTATTTCATAGCATATATCAGTCATTAATAAATCACTTTGGGAGTGGCGACCTCATCGTACTAATAGCCTATATATGATTCATTCATTGCATCCCTGACCCGTCAATGACTGAAAAACAGGTTGTAGATTTTCATAACTCCCTAAGATTTTTTTTTTTTTTTTTTTTTTTTACAAGTTGCTTTACGTCGCACCGACACAAATAGGTCTTATGGCGACAATGGGACAGAAAAGGCTAGGAGTGGAAAGGAATCGGTCGTGGCCTTAATTAGGGTACAGCCCCAGCATTCGCCTTGTGTGAAAATGGGAAACCTAGGAAAACCATCTTCAGGACTACCGACAATGGGGTTTGAACCCACTATCTCTCGAATACTGGATACTAGCCGCACTTAAGCTACTGCAACTATAGAGCTTGGTACTCCCTAAAAATCATTGGTAGAATGTTGGTCTTCGGACCCTAAGTTCATTACTTGATATTCAGCATAGATAGTTGGATTTCTGGAGGGTGGTGACACATTCCGTGTTTATCCGGAAAAATTAAAAGTCAACAATAAGTCGCCTGACAAAGTTACCATTTTTTCGTCATATGGTAGATTAGTGCTTCTAACCACTCCATACTGCTTACTGCCGTCGTAATGGGCGCTGCATTTCTTCAAGGGCACTCATGACTTAAGGGGAGCCGGAAACCAAAATAATTTAAAAAAATGATTTTTCCAAATGTTGCCTCATTCAATTATTTGGACTCTGTTGATTAAAATGAATTTATTTTAATATGACACATGGAAGTATTTTAAATAAATATTTTAAAGATTAATGCACAAGTGTCAAATTGGGCAATTTAGACATGTTTCTTTTTGAAAATATAAATGTCAAACTCTTTAATCTAGAAGGCTGTGGTTTTCACTGTTCTATTCCGGAATGTTATGCGCAGAGTTTTCCAGCACTGTCATAACAAACATTTCAGTAGTTTCGATTAAATAGAGTTAGATTTTAGGCACTGTTGTTGGTTAATGTGTGAGTGAACAGTATGTTTTACTTTGAAATCATATTCTGAAAAAAAAAAGACGTTTTTTTTTTTTTTACATGTTTGGCCCATTATCTCAGAAACTACACTAGATAGACAGTTCATTGTTTGCAGAGAGTCGCCTTGTGCAAATATATAGCTATTGAACCAGATGAAAGCACTTCACATATATAGTTTCTGATTTACATACATATTTAATGGCATTTTTTGTTAAAAATTTGGAACTTAATAAACAAATTCGTAACTTTACAATTTTTCGCTCTAACCATTCCATCCTGGTTCAGTAGTTATGGAATGGGTGTAAATATAAGTAGTAAAAATATCAAAGCTCTAAACTTAATACTTCCTGAGATAACGGGGCATTTTTCCTGTCAAATTAACATTATCATGGTACGGCTTTCCGACTCCCCTTAAGCGGAGATGTCTTCGCTTCGCTTAGAGATGGCTTCTTTTTAGCAGTACGGTAGCATCTTAATATCTGATAGACTGTTAATAATAAAATTCATGATAAGCAACTAACGTAAGTTAAAAAAAATATACTGTCAATACAATTAACAGATTCCACAAAATGCTGTTCAATTATTGTTAACATATATTTATAACAATAATGTCTGTCCTGAAACTGCAAAATCGGACACAATACAACTGTAATCAAACCAGTAGCACTCTATGCATCAGACACTTTCAATCTTCAACACAAAATAATAATGAAATAATTACAATTTTAAAAAACCCGCAAAATCGTGAGAGAAATTCTAGAACCAAGAACCAAAGACAAAAGTGCGTTACCCAAAACCCGTAACGAATCCTCAAAATTACAGATATAATGTGCATGCTAAGAATTTACTGTATTTCCCGTGACATCTAGAAAGAATGGACCGAAACCAAAAACCAAACCAAACCCCATGGCACTACAGCCCTTGAAGGGCCTTGGCCTACCAAGCGACCGCTGCTCAGCCCGAAGGCCTGTAGATTACGAGGTGCCGTGTGGTCAGCACGACGAATCCTCTCGGCCGTTATTCTTGGCTTTCTAGACCGGGGCCGCTATCTCACCGTCAGATAGCTCCTCAATTCTAATCACGTAGGCTAAGTGGACCTCGAACCAGCCCTCAGGTCCAGGTAAAAATCCCTGACCTGGCCGGGAATCGAACCCGGGGCCTCCGGGTATGAGGCAGGCACGCTACCCCTACACCACGGGGCCGGCATGGACCGAAACACAATATTAAAATAAATCGACATAATAATGAAAAAGATTGACTACTAGACGGCACTGGTATAAGCAAAGAGAAAAAGCCCTTCATCGCCAAATCAAGAGGATCGAGGTGTAATCTGAAAAGAATCGCACGAACACGAAGGTTACAGGAAGAAGAGAGAAACATCACACGACATGATCGAAGCAATGTGTATGCGTGTCGTGAATAAAAGTACGAGAGCCAACAAGTGTTGATTCCGCGTAATTCTAAGCGAATCATTACAGGAGGAGAAGAAGAAAAAGAAGATGCCGACTTGACTGCAAAAGCCGTGACCGAGGAACTGGAAGAGGAAATGTATTGTTTAGTTCTAACTCAAGGTTCTACGTGCTATTTCACTGTACATCATTTGATATTAATAGTTCTATTCGACCCTACATGGTTCGCAGCGTACGTAACACCCACGCAACCATTTCTTAATTTCATCTGGAGGATAATACATTCCATTACACGGTTGTCATTCGGACAGTTTATAGTCCGAGTAAATTATATTATGGCAGTGTCGTGAAGAACTGGTGTAATAAAATCATGCACTAATCGATTCACCATGAGCAGTCCTGCTTCCCGTGACTGTAGGTAGGCAAGCGAGCCGCTGGCAGGCCCACGATCTCAACGAGATAAGAAATTACGTTACAAATCAAAACCAGCCATTACAACTTCTATTTATCGGTCGATTATTATTACAAGTTTCACTTTGCCATTTTGTTCTTAATGAAGAAGGCGTAATAGTGACGACGGTTTTAATGGGACTTACAGCAAGGTTGCTAACAAATTGTCACGGGACCTACTGCAATAAGATTGTAGTGATTCCGCTCTGCAAAGTGGTTTTTTAAATTTATAATTTGCTTTACGTCGCACCAACACAAATCGGTCTTATGGCGACGATGGAACAAAAAAGGGCTAGGAGAGGAAAGGAACTGATCGTGCCCTTCTTTAAGGCACAACCTCAACAACTGCCTGGTGTGAAAATGGAAAACCATGGAAAGCCATCTTCAGGACACCAACAAAAGGGTTCGAACACACTATCTCCCGTATGCAAGCTCACAGCTACGCGACTCTAACCACACAGCCACTCGCAGCAGGCACAATGATTATTTTAAACAGCTGTACATGCACATGTCCACCCTAGTGAGTGGGTCACATTTTATAACATGGTCTCATACCATGCAACCAGGGTCGATGACTCAGATGACTTATTAAAACGAATCATCATCATCATCATCATCATCATGATCATTTGACGAAGTGAAAAAAGATGAAAATGGAAGCAGACAGGTTAAAGAAGCTTACGTGATACTCCAGTTTTGTAGTTTTGTCCTTAGAACAAGTATTTATTTATTTATTTATTTATTTATTTATTTATTTATTTATTAAGAAATTATTCATAAGTTAGAAGTAACAGGCATGAAAGTAGCAAGAATTATTGCTGGTACAAACAGGTGGGAACAATGGCAGGAGGGTACTCGGAATGAGGAGATAAAGGATAAATTAGGAATGAACTTGATGGATGAAGCTGTATGCATAAACCGGCTTCGGTGGTGGGGCCATGTGAGACGAATGGAGGAGGACAGGTTACCTAGGAGAATAATGGACTCTGCTATGGAGGGTAAGAGAAGTAGAGGTAGACCAAGACGACGATGGTTAGACTCTGTTTCTAACGATTTAAAGATAAGAGGTATAGAACTAAATGAGGGCACAACACTAGTTGCAGATCGAGGATTGTGGCGACGTTTAGTAAATTCACAGAGGCTTGCAGACTGAACGCTGAAAGGCATAACAGTCTATAATGAAAATGTATGTACACTATGTATGTATGCAAATAAGTACAAATGGCTATTGCGAAGTCCTTTATATGAAGCAACTAGAACAAGATTAATTTTATCTATTTTCCGATCATCATCATCATCATCATCATCATCATCATTATTATTATTATTATTATTATTATTTCCGGCTTAATGGCTAAATGGTTAGCGTGCTGGCCTTTGGTCACAGGGGCCCCGGGTTCGATTCCCGGCAGGGTCGGGAATTTTAAGCATCATTGGTTAATTTCGCTAGTCCGGGGGCAGGGTGTATGTGTCGTCTTCATCATCATTTCATCCTCATCACGACGCGCAGGTCGCTTGCGGGAGTCAAATTATAAGACCTGCACCTAGCGAGCCGAACATGTCCTCGGACACTTCCGGCACTAAAAGCCATACGGCATTTCATTTCATTATTATTAATGCCATTTGCTTTATATCAAATTAACTACTTTTACGATTTTCGGAGACGTCGAGGTACTGAAATTTAGTCCCGCAGGAGTTCTTTTACGTGCCATTAAATCTACCGGCACGAAGCTGACGTATTTGAGAACCTCCAAATACAGTACCACCGGTTTGAGCCAGGATCGAACCTGCCAAGTTAAGGTCAGAAGGCCAGTGTCTCAACCGTCTGAGTCACTCAGCCCATCATCATCATCATCATCATCATCATCATCATCATCATCTTTATCTTTTTCGCCGTGTAGGTCTATCCTGCAATTCACACAGTGTGCAACTGCGTTATCACAGTTCTAACCAGCATGAAACGTAAGCCAAAGATCGAACGAACGAATGAACGAAGGGGCAGAATGAAGGAAGATTTGTTGAAGCTATTAGCAGGTGGAGGAATGCTGTAAGATCAACAAGCCATCTTTGTATGACGAGCGAAGAGGTAGTTTCGGGTCAAATACCTGAGAAAGGGACGAGCAAGTTTTCTCCTCCCACACCATCGTTTCCCCCTTTCCTCGCTTAGTGTATCTTTTAAAATTTTATTTTATTCTTCAGCAACTTCTTTTAAGAGATCTTAGGCCTATGTTTTACCCTCACCCTCCTGTGCCTTCGTGGAACTAATGAAAGTGGAAGATGGTCAAGGGTTTAATCTATCTTTGCTTGTACCAAGTTCTCCCCCTCCCCATCTAATCTTACTCGGCCAACACTTGTTCTCCACCGAAGGCGATGAATATAGAATTTCGAAGACCAAGGATAGCAAGACTGAATTCTTACCAAGCGAACCAGTTCACATCTTGATCAAGGCATATGAGATTTTAGAAATAAAATAGACACGCTCCTTTGGTTCGGATTCCAAATAAAAATCGAGTTTCCATGAATAATTACGACACCAACATGCACGTAAAACTACAAGCTTGTTTGCTTGTCTTTTTACCTGTCGTCCATGGTCTCTTCTCAGTAAGAGAATGAATTTTGAATGTTTGCCTGTCGCTGAGGTTGAAATAGGTAACTTTATATTGTGCCAATTAGGCGCCTCGAAGTAGACTAAATCCACAAGCTGACTGGTGACTAGTTTCGAAATAGTTTGTCTAATGATTGCTGATCTGAATGGCGTTTCCCCTAATAAAATTGACGTGATCTGAATTTAAATTCCTTTTTCCCCTCGACCGTTTTATTAAATCCATATAGTTTAGTAGTTCTCAAACTCACGTAAATATGTTTTATTAGCAATACACAAGAGATGTACATAAATAATTTTGACGAATCTAACTGGATAAATATCTATTTGGAAATGCTTCTGGAACATCATATTTGAATGTAAATGAACAAGAATGGTTTGTGAATCTCACTAGTGACATTAATTCCATGAACCGGTCTTTGGTAGAATTTTGAGTGCATATTAGCCTGAAATTTCCTACTTTGAGGGAAAAAGTACAGACGATCCTGAGTACTTTCGCAACAACTTTCTTATGCGACATCAGTTTTCTCCGCTTTCGTAGCAGTCAAGTCGATGTATCATTAAGGATTAAATGTTGCAAAAGAACCTTCTCAACAACCATCCGGTAGAGATTTCTTCTTCTTATGTCCTACTCACAGGAGGTTGTTCACGACTTGCAGAATCAGTAAGAGGAGAAGTCGGAAACTAACGAAGGGAGAAATTGGCCCGACGCCTGTCAGAAATTATCCCAATCATGAAAGCCGACAATGGGCTCAACCTAGAAAACAGACTCACGCTGTACAAAACCTCCATACATCCAAACCTTGAGTATGCCAGTCCCATCTGGGGAAACACAGCCAAATCTCACATCGACAAAATTCAGCGCGTCCAAAACAAAGCTTTACGCATGATAGCTAGCGTGCAATGGTTTGAAAGGAATCGAGAAATCTACAAAGATATCTGTGTAGAAGAAATTTACACCAGAATCCAGAATAGGGATATGTCCAGTCAGTTCATTTGATACCGTTTGTCGCCATGAGTCGTTCAAATGAAATAGTTCAAATGAACGAGCTAGTTCATGAGTTCGTGTTGACAGCTCTCGCGGCATTTCGTCAAATGAACGAGTAGCTCATTTGAGCTGTCTTCATCGAAATAGCTCTCACGGCACTTCGTTCAATGAACGAGGTAGTTTATTATAAGATAACTTACCAACAGCACTAGCGGCGCAATGAGAAGTACTTTTCCGTGCTGCTTACGTCTTCGTCCTCCTGTAACATGCTGTGTGCTCATGGGAACGACCCGTTCAACATATTTGAACAAACTCGTACCAGTTAAAATAACGAGTCTTTCAAATGAACTAGTTAGTTCATGAACAACCCAACTCTAATCCAGAAAACAACCTGGTGTAAATGCCAATCCCAATTAACTCATCTCCTAATTGGGAAACTACAACACTGAAGGCTTAAGGTACGAGATGCCTAGATCTTTAATCGTCCACTCACCCTCCGGGAGCGTAAACAAAACCAGTCGTGAACTGCACTTAAGGCCCCATGGGCCGAAGGGCTAAAATTGCTCCGCCCGAACCTATCGAGACCTGTGATCTGTTCGTTATGCCAGTCTTTGGGGTGGCGCAGCCATGTCATAGGGCCTACCTGTTAAAGGTGCAGCGCATACGGAACAGTGGATTGCGCCGTCTGACGGAAGCTCAGTAGTGTGAAAAGAACAGTAACCTTACTTTACTAATTCAATACCGTTCACAGCAGGATCACCAACTCAATCACTATAATATATGGCAAGCTCCATCAGAGCACGGAGCCCTTACTTGCCGACCTAAGCAATTCTGACACCTTAGGCGTTCGGTACAGGAGACCTCTTACACCAATCCCTTCTGTGGTGGAGGCCATATAATGGCCAGTTGATTTTGAGAACAACAGTTCCATAAACTCACCACAGAAATGCAGTCATTAGTTAAAAACAGTCAAGAAATAGCACTCAAGGACTAAACAGGTCGTTGGGCTATAATTCCTGAAGTTCCGGGTCTGCCCGGTACTGTTGAGAATTGTGGCTTGCTTCAATATGTCTGCGTCTTTTTAAAATTATGATTTTATTGACCTTTCTTTTTCGAACAACACTTGGTCATCATCTATGTACAGTTGACAAACATATCATATACAGAGTGTACCAAAACTCGACGAAAAAAATTAGGAATGGTTTCCACACATAGAGAGAAGAAAAAACGGGTTATTACAACATGGGTCCGGTAACGTGTGCTTACCGATTTACTCAATTTTTTTTTTACAGTTATACCGTACGTCTGTAACGGCAGCTGAAACACGCTGAGCATGTATCAGAGGAAATGTTCAAAGTGACGACCTTCAGCTTGAATACAAGCCTCCGCTCGTCGTCGCATGGAGTTACGCACGCGATCAGAAATGCCTGGATACCGAACTCGATAGCTGCAGTCGCTTAATTGCGGCCAGTATCCAGTATTCGGGAGATATTAGGTTCGAACCCCACTATCGGCAGCCCTGAAAATGGTTTTCCGTGGTTTCCCATTTTCACACCAAGCTAATGCTGGGGCTGTACCTTAATTAAGGCCACGGCCGATTCCTTCCCACTCCTAGCCCTTTCCTGTCCCATCGTCGCCATAAGACCTATCTGAGTCAGTGCAACGTAAAGCAACTAGCAAAAAAAAAAAATATATATATATATATATATAAAAAGAAATGCCTGGATCGAACTCGATAGCTGTAGTCGCTTCAGTGCGGCCAGTATCCAGTAATCGGGAGATAGTCTGTTCGAACCCCATTGTCGGCAGCCCTGAAGATGGTTTTCCGTGGTTTACCATTTTCACACCAGGCAAATGCTGGGTCTGTACATTAAGGCCACGGCCGCTTCCTTCCCATTCCTAGGCCTTTCCTCTCCCACTCTCCCATCGTCGCCAAAAGACCTATCTGTTTCGGTCCAAAGTAAAGCAAAAAAGAAAGCCTGGCGTAGTGCGTACTGCCTGACAGGTTGTCACAATGCGCTCACGTAAAGTTGCTTCATCAGGAACAGGAGTCGTATACACGAGAGACTTAACGTGCCCCACAGGTAAAAGTCCAGGGGTTTCAAGTCAGGAGAGCGTGATGGCCAAGCAATCGGCCCTCCTCTACCTATCCAGCGCTCGGGAAAATGGGTATTCAGGTACCCCTGGGCAGGAAGACTGAAATGTGCGCGAGCACCATCATGCATTGAAAATTTTGTCGACGGGATGGAAGTGGCATGTCTTCCAAGTAATCAGGCAATGCACTACGCAAGAAATTCGTGTAGTTCTGTCCAGTAAGCCTATTCGGAAGAACGTACGGTCACAACAAGGAATCACCAACAATGCCTGCCCAGATGTCAATGGCGAACCTCTGTTGATGAGAAGATTGGAAGATAGCATAAGGATTTGTATCACTCCACATGTGTTGATTATGGAAATTCTGTATTCCGTCTCTTGTGAATGTCGCTTCATCTGTGAACAACACAGAAGCTGAGACGTTAAGCGTCATGCCGCACTGTTGTAGGAGCCATCGGGAGAACGTTACTCTTGCAGGATAATCCGTAGGAGACAAGCCTTGTTCACGCTGCAGATGATACGAATACAACAGGTCTGCTCGTTGCAGTCTCCAGATCGTCATGTGCGGCCTATTTCTCTGCAAGCCTAACCTCCTAGTACCGATTGCAGGACTTTCATCCACAGCGATGAGTACAGCTTCCTACTTCTCAACGGTTCTACTGATTGACCGTACGCCGGTTCCTGGTGGACGTGCGAAACTGCCGTGTTCACAGAGGCGGCGATGGGTTCCTTCAAATGTCTTTCGGTCCGGCAGTCTGCGCCTTGAGCATCGTCCTTGATACAAGAGACGAGCATTCAATGCATTACCATCCACCAAACCATACATGCTCGCAAAGCTCTATGATCGTGTACATGAGCACGTCAGAGAGGATTGTAAACTACAGTTATAATTACTGTTAACTACAAAAAAACACAGCATGCAACAAATCACATAACGCTAAGGCTACTTAACTTACTTACGGAAGCAGACTGCAAACCACCATCACTAATCACAGATACCAGACATGGTAAACAGACTGAAAACCAGAGACGTGTTATCGGAAACGGCTAACCTGAAAGGTGATCGGATATCATGTTTGAGAGCTAAGGTATTTTAAGGCTCACATCAGATTAATTTACAACATTATTACTTATGTAACAATTGTAAACGGTGTCTCAATTTTGTTTACAGCAAACAGTAGATGTAAATTATTACCAACATTAATTTGTGTCAGAAAGTTTGAATAAATCTGTAAGTATAGGCCTACGTTTCTGGATTCATGTTGTCATAACCTTGTTTTTTTTTTTTTTACTTCCCTCTACGTAAAGAGATTTGGTACACTCTGTATATAAACGGACGAGTCAGCAGCACACTGCACCTATATAAAATAATAATAATAAGAAAAAATTAAATACGTTCAAAAAGTGCATAGCGAGTAAAATTTGATCTCCTTTTTTGGAGGAGAGAGGGAGAATAAACCACCTGCTGGTAACAATGTGGTGTATTAAAAATCAAATTCTCAAATCAGCAGTCTTCAAGAAATTCATCACAGTATTAAGCTATTTGCTTAACGTCGCACCGACACAGACAGGTCTTTTGCGACGATGGGATAGGAAAATGCCTAGGAATTGGAAGGAAGCGGCCGTGGCCTTAATTAAGGTACATCCCCGGCATTTGCCTGGTGTGAAAATGGGAAACCACGGAAAACCATCTTCAGGGCTGCTGACAGTGGGGCTCGAACCCACTATCTCCCGATTACTGGATACTGGCCGCACTTAAGCGACTGCAGCTATCGAGCTCGGTCATCACAGTATTAACCAAAAAACCGTTTTGTCCTTACAACACTAATGTAGCACTGGTCGGAAATGACACTAGGGTAGATGTTACAATTCAGATTTTTAAAAGCGGTAATGTGAAGCATCATAGGGGCTGCACTTAAAAATAGGATATTGTTGAGATCGCCTTCCTCCTCATACAGACGTCGACAATGCGGTGAATCGAAAACTTCTATACGATGAATATGAACCATGAAAACCTCATTCGAACGAGTGAAACAGACCTCATGATCGACGAATCTCAGAAACCATGGTTTAGAAGGGATGTTGGGTTGTACCATACCATACCATACCTTTGTGAAGCTGAGATGTTTTTCATTCCGGTTACGATAAATCTGTTGTTGAATGGTGGGAATAAAATCTATCCATGGAAGTGGCAGCGCAGTAAACGTACCTTCAGATGCACCACATTTGCGAGTACATCAGGCTTTTCATTGGCGAGTACATCAGCCTTTTCATTGCCACAGAAATGATACGGAGTAATCTTAAGTACAAATTATTTAGAACACAGTCCACGATGTCATAGAAGTAATCATGAGTTCGGAGATCCCACTGGAGATTTTTTGAGGCCTGCGTTAACGACACTTTCAACTCAGGGACGTAGCCGAGAGGAGGGGGGTTACTGGTGGTTAGACCCTCCCCCCGTGGATATTTTACAAAAGGAAAATTAACAGAAAGTGACAGACTAAATAAACATTCAGAGGGATAATTGTAGAGCCAACAGATTTGTAATTCACTTATATATCAGTGCCCTTGTAATGGCAAGTCATGCATGCACCATCACTGTGTTTTACCATCATTTTGTAACTATAATCACCCCCCCCCCCCGGCCAATCGGCCGTTCCTGGCTACACGACTGCCGTCTAGCTGGCTTGTTCCATCTCTTCCAGGGTATTTTCCGCCAATTGTAACTTCAATGTGCAGGGCGACGACGCCTTACTTCTTCTTGCATTTACGGTATTCTACCAAGATTGAGGTCCGACTCGTTGGCAGAATGGTCAGCGTACAGGCCTTAGGTTCAGAGGGTCCCGGGTTCGATTCCCGGCCGGGTCGGGGATTTTATGCTTCATTGGTTAATTCCAATGGCCCGGGGGCTGGGTGTTTGTGCTGTCCCCAACATCCCTGGAAATCACACACCACATATAACAGTATCCTCCACCACATTAACACGTAGTTACCTACACATGGCAGATGCCGCCCACCCTCATCGAAGGGTCTGCCTTACAAGGGCTACACTCGGCTAGAAATAGCCACACGAAATTATTATTATATACCAAGAGTGAGGATAAACTTCTCCGCCCAAGGCCACTTTCCCTCTCTATTTGGCTTTCTATGATCACTTACACTGTTCTCTATTTTTCATTTATGAATCTTATTATTATTCTTGTACAGCTTTTCCCATATCTGTTGGATCGCGGGTGCGAACTGTGTCGCACATGTGGATTAGGCCCAGTTTACGGCCGGATGCCCTTCCCGGCGTCAAAGCTATATAAAAGGGTGTAATCACTATTGAGTTTCTGTGGTGGTTGGTAGTGCGGTGCGTTGCCTGAACATGATGAAAGTGTTGGGAAATACACAAACACACAGTGCTCGAGCCAGAAGAATTAATCACACGCGATTAAAATTTCCGACCCGGCCGGGAATCGAACCCTTTGAACCGAAGGCCTCAATGCTGACCATTCAACCAGTGAAACATTTTTCATTTAGGATTAAATAGCTGAAATTGGTTTTCTGCGTTTTGCGAGGTATAAGTTTTCACATGATTTAACAGCATGACGGAATAACTCGCGGCTTCTTAAAAACAGATTAGTAACATAACTTTTACTAAAGCATAGATTATCATGAAAGACATTTTTAATACCGTTCCCGGAGTCATTTTATTGTCCTTCTTCTAAATAAAATAGTACAGCTCTTCTAATATTTCCAATTCGCGACACTGAAGGCAACCGTCACAGTAAATGGCATTTCCAAGTGACTCAACCGTGATTATAAGGTAAATTACACGCTATGCTCTAACGACATTAATATTTAATTGTAAATTTAACGGCGGATTACATATAAACCTGTCCATAATTAGCATTTTATTGCTACAAAAAAGTAAAGAAACTTCCTCCTTAAAGACCGTTTACCTTTCTCCAATGAGTCTGTCGGTAATGATTACCGTCTTAAATCATGTACTCGAGTAAAAAACACCCAGGAGAGAGTTGCAAATATGAAAAGGCGACTTTTTATCAACGAACGGTCAACGCAGTAGAAACTGCAGGATATTCATGACTTTTTTTTCTTACAATTGGCTTTCCGTGGCACCGACACAGATAGGTCGTATGGCGACGATGGGATAGAAAAGGCCTAGGAGTGGGAAAGTAGCGACTGTAACCTTCATTAAGGAGCAATCCAAGCATTTGCCTGGTGTGAAAATGGGGAAACCACGGAAAACAATCTTCAGGGATGCTGACAGTTTGGTTCGAACCCACTATGTCCTGAATGCAAGGTATTCATGACAATAGAGAAATTCATGGCGTTCATTTCTCTACTTTATTACTAAAGCAAAGCCATTGTGGATGCCTATTTTCCGTCCAATCTCTTTTCCTTCGTTCAGAAATGGTGTCTAGTGCAAAGCCTCGAAGACGCCTCTTACCAAGTTTAATAATAATAATAATAATAATAATAATAATAATAATAATAATAATAATAATAATAATAATAATAATAATAATGTTTTACGTCCTACTTACTACTTTGGCGGTTTCCGGTGATGTCGAGGTGCCAGAATTGTGTCCCGAAGGAGTTCGTGCCAGTAGGTCTACTGACACGAGGCCGACGTATTTCAGCACTTTCAAGTACTACCGGACTGAGCCATGATAGAACCTGCGAAGCTGGGGTCAGAAGGCCAGCGCCTCAACCGTCTGGGCCACTCAGCCCAGCCTCTTAACAATTTTAATTTCAACAATAATGAGCCTGAAGATTTTAGTAGAGTTTCATAACCAATCTACATCAACTTAGGTGAAAAATGTTCACTGAGAAGGAATGTCTGCTTGTCATACGTACATAGGCACCCCTTGTGGGTGAGGGCGGTAGATTACAACCTCGGTGTCCTCTGCCTGTCGTAACAGGCGACTTAAAGGTGCTCCAACAACTATTGATTTTGAATCTGTCCATTCAAGGGGGCCTTAGTTGAGTCCTGGTATTGATTCAACTTACTTGTATCAGGCTGACTTTCATCTATCCTATCCGACGTCAACTGGTAAACTTTTCTTATTTTCTAATCCCGTCAGTATTAGGTTTCCGAAGCCTACGGAGTGTTGCCCAGCTGTACTTTCTCTTAAAACAATAACCACCACCATTACCATCGTACATACGTAGTCAAGGGAGTCGCACTACAGGGCAACATGAGGTATGACAGAATTGTGTGAAACACATACTACTACTACTACTACTACTACTACTACTACTACTACTACTACTACTACAGCGCTTACAACGAAAGACACAACATTTCTGAGTAAGAGATCATGTGTAATAATAGCCTACAGGAAGAATTGTTTTCAACATTATAGGCCGAATGCAAAGTACGAAAAGGAAGTTACATTATTAAATAAGAAAAAGGGAATAATCAACGGAAAGATCAAGTCTATCAAGCGAGTAGATTATTATTATTATTATTATTACAAACAGGTGAGAACAATGACAGGAGGGTACATGGAATGAGATAAAGGCTAAGTTAGGAATGAACTCGATGGATAAAGCTGTTCGCATAAACTGGCTTCGATGGTGGGGTAATGTGAGGCGAATGGAGGAGGATAGATTATCTTGGAGAATAATGGACTCTGTTATGGAAGTTAAGAGAAGTAGAGGGAGACCAAGACGACGATGTTTGGACCCAGTTTCTAACGATTTAAAGACTTATAAAACTAAACGAAGATACATAACTAATTACAAGTAGAGAATTGTGGCGGCGTTATTAGTATACATTCACAGAGGTTTGCAGACTGAATTCTGAAAGGTAACGATCTATAATGATGATATTATTATTATTATTATTATTATTATTATTATTATTATTATTATTATTATTATTATTATTATTATTATTATTACTATTAATGGTCAAAATGCATTATTAAGCACTGATCCATTTCCGGTGGGACGGAATATGTACAGTGCACTGTTTTGTGGTATGGGCTAGAAGTGCCTTTCGTAGCCCCAAATACAATATTGTCCGTCTTCACGAATACATAAAACTATATCGGTCTGACGAACAAAGAAATCACTGGACCCAAAAATTAACTGACAAATAAATTTGACAACGCATGATATTCTGGAGAATGAATCACGGTCGTTTTTCCAAGGCAGCCTTCCAACCCTCTCTCCACCAGCGAAATGAGTTGGAACAGAGGGTGAAGACACATTCAGATATATTATACAACATTTTTAATTTAAGTGGGTCTCATCCTCAACTCTAAACTCTTAATTAATATAAAAGTTTTTATGATCAAATTTTAAAGTCTAGTGGAGGGAACAACCCGCCATCCTTTACCACCCCTACTACATCATTCCACAGCTAATTTATTTACTCTTTTTTTTTTTTCTGAACAGGCAAAACCCAATTATAATCTTTAGATTGGACCCGGCCAGCCCTTTTCAGTGGAGTACGAATGTCAGCCAAGGCTTCTGCTTTTGATTCCGGTAATGGAATGTGCCGCAAATGATCAGATTGAAAAATTAGTAATTCATATGTCTACCTGTTAAGAGAGGTTGGAATGTCCCATCTCATGTACGTTAGAACTGCCTTGGTTCTGTCCATTCAGGTTATCTCTAATATCTACTCACCCATAATTGTAAAATATTAGATCATTGGCATCTATTGTTAGCTTACTGAACGGAATGAAGTGACCTTTCTGATTTCAATATGATCTTTTTTTAATTCTTCCGGAATAGAAAGCCAAGAATAAGGGCAGAGAGCATTCTTCCCTCTGACCACGTGTCACCTCGTAATCTGCGGGCCTTCGGGCTAGGTAGACCAAGGCTCATCAGGGTTGTTATACCATGAGATTTTTATTTTATTTTTTCTAACTTTTTCTCAATTACTTGGGGATCGGCCATTCGTGTAGATTTGGCCCAGCTCTACGACCTGATGCCATTCCTGACAACTGGAAATATGTAATGATTTTTGCGGGTTTCTGTGGTGGTTGAAAATTTGGTGTGTTGTGTGCAGACCGAAGATATATGTTTGAAGATGAACACTCAGTGCCCGAATCGGGAGAAGTTCCCTTTTTTTCAGTTTATTATTTTTTATTTTTTTAGAAATGAGTGAAAAACGGAGCCACATCTGACGCTTGGCTTTGGAAATGCACAGGCTTGAAGAGAAGCATGTGATAAATGTATTAATATTTACTACAACTTGATACATATACAAAATTACTGATGCACCCGTGTCGGGATATTGTAAATTACTTTGTGGAATGGAAATATAAAATTGTTCAAATGATCGTTTTCTTATCTTGCTTGAGGCTGAATGTAAAACATTCATACTTGAGAAAATTCCCTCTCAGTGAATCCGGGGCTTATTACTGTTTAATGTACCTGATCACAGAAAAGTTAATTATTATTATTATTATTATTATTATTATTATTATTATTGCTTTAATGAACAGGCTGAAAAAATGCACTGAAATGAGATATAAACATGCCATTGTTAAGTAATCATTGCTTCATTTCTTAGCATCTACTCTGAAGCAAGTGAGCGAGGATGCTTGTGGTTTTACTGTTTTACGTGGAATCCGAACAACTGGAACGATCCGCCCTGGTGAGAAACCAGAAAAGATGTTTCATGTCTCCTAGCTAATTGTGCCAAACAGATGACAACGGACAGTTCTCCTAGCAGTCTCCGTTTAAGACCTATTTAATAACAGGGTATTTTTGCTGGTAATTCCTACTCGGGGTCTAGAACATCTCAGGTCGTCAGGTGTGTATACAATATGTATCAGCTGATGACTTGCTTTAGGGGCTGTCTGACCGAGGCGGTCAAAGCGTGCTCGGTTCGCCCGGAAAGACGCGGGTTCGAATCCTCGGCAGGAAGTGGTAAAATTTCAGAAACTAGATTTCCACTTCCGGAGGTGCACATGGCTCTAAGGTTCACTCAGCCTACACCGAAAATGAGTATCCGGTTAATTCCTGGGGGCAAAGGCGGCCGGGCGTAGAGCTAACCATTCTACCCCATCAAGTGCCGAGTGGAAGCCTTTACCTTCCATCCTTCCAAGGGCCTTCATGGCCTGTACCTCCGTACTTTGCTTTTTATATGACTGCTTTATTGATGCATCTATAACAATTTTCTGGGAGTAGGAATGAAATAGATAGACCAAGACGATACATCAGTTACTTCCTCAGTGTTATTCTGGGATGAAAGTAAAGCCTGAAAAACATTATAGACTACCAAGGCAAATCGAAATACCCATACTCTGGATTTTCATTCTAAACTGTGCGCCTTTTCAGTCCTGTATGCTTCATAGTCTATTACACACTGCTATGAGTCACCGATATATCCCCAGGTATTTTCAGAAAGAAAAAAAAACAGTTACTAGTAAAAATTCATCCGTATGTTCAGATATTTAGTATGTAGATATCTCCGAAAGAAATCGAAGGGAATTTTTGACGTAAATAAGTCTTACTGCTAGGAGTCATCTGAAAATTTGCGTTGTGGAAGTGAGTGTGACCGTAGTGTAACCCTAGCAACCGTATAGGCTACAATGTAAGGTATAGATGGCCAGACAATTTACCCAGCAACCGTGCAGGCTGTCGTCTGAAATCAGCAGTCGTTGATGGATGGCCATGACCGAAGCGCTGGAAATGTCCGAGGTCATGTTCGGCTCACCTGGTGTTTGGGTGTGAGGTGATTATAATGAGGTAGGGAGAGGCACATAGCCTGCTCCTGTCGAAGAACACAAAGGGGTCTGCTCAAGGCTTAACGTCTCCATCCGACGGACGAATCACCATCAGCATCGTCATATGTTATCACTCCATACGAAGTTCGGCTCCATGGCTACATGGTTAGCGTGCTGGGCTTTAGTCACAGGGGTCCCGGGTTCGATTCCCGGCAGGGTCGGGAATTTTAACCATCATTGGTTAATTCCCCTGGCACGGGGGCTGGCTGTATGTGTTGCCTTCATCATCATTTCATCCTCATCACGACGCGCAAGTTGCTTACGGGTGTCAAATCAAAAGACCAGCAGCTGGCGAGCCGAACCCGTCCTGGGATCTCCCGGCAGTAAAAGCCATACGCCATTTCATTTCACTCCATACGAACAATGCAGAGTGGTTTGAAATCGAATTCCGGCTTTTGGCAATGATTATAAATTGTATCGTCTCACTTCACCTCACCTATCCAGCCAGCCAACATTCGGAAGGTAAAACTTTTTTCACGAGGGGGACTAGAACCGGATAGACACGGTGTCAGATCATACAGACTTAATTCTGTAACGATCACGGCCACCACTAGGGCAGAATTCAAATAATTATCTACTTGAAATATTCTTTAGAGAAAGGCTATTTGTGCCTGACTCGACATATCTGATAAGAAACTTCTTTAGCGTACCCACAGTGACTGGTGTCCGGCTCCATGGGCAAATGGTTAGCGTGCTGGCCTTTCGTCACAAGGGGTTCCGAGCTCGATTCCCGGAAGGGTCGGGAATTTTAACCTTAATTGGTTAATTTACCTGGCACGGGGGCTGCGAGTATATGTAGTCTCCATCATCATTTCATCTACATCACGACGCGCAGGTCGCCTACCGGCGTCAAATCAAAAGACCTGCACCTGGCGAGCCGAACATGTCCTCGGACACTCTCGGCACTAAAAGCCGTACGACTGGTAACACAGGAAATTACGAATGAGCAGATATCTACCTAGTTCCTTTCACCCTGATGTCTGTGGTGGCGCGGCGTGGCACGAACTCCACATGACACACAGTTTGAATAGCGTAGCCTTATTAATTAACATGGCATACTTCACATCTATCACGTAAGTATGAAATGCATTACTATAATGCACTAAAAGTGAAGAAGCAACGTCCGGTTGTTTCCCTTGTTAATTTCCAACTATTTGGAACATAATTCAGCTTTGACGCGTGAACATACAGAACCGCATTGTCCGACGAAGCAGTCTCATCCTGCAAGAAATGTGTGTAGCGGGTCAGTATCTGTACACGTCATTTTATATCTAGGGAAAGGATCGTCTATTTGTGCACGTGAAAACTTTGTTGGGAAAACATGTTCCGACAATGTGTTTACACTGTCATTTGGCATTGTTTATGACTTCTCATCACGGAGAACAAGGTTTGAATGCCGCCGAATGCATGTGTAATTTAAAAATGAAACGAAATGCAGTCGAAATAAACTTTCATCCTCTTAGGTCGTGTTACGTCCACACAGTAGGTGTTGAGGAGATGTTAAGCACAGAACAACAAAATGCCAACCGGACACTAGTGAGATCCGAAACCACAGCCTCCCGATTTCGCTTCGGTTGCTCTACCAATTAAGCTATGGTGGCTTAGGTCAGATTAAAAGGATCTAAGCTACAGATCTGGTACTACTGCCATCATACTGCCATCATACTGCAGAGTGCGTGCAAGTCGCCCGTTGTGGGACAAATCAATGAAAATTAATGTTCACGACCGCATTGTAATCGAAATAAACTTTAAACCTATTCGGTCGTAGAGCAACCGACGCAATACTGGGAGGTTGTGGGTTCAGATCCATCTGGTGTACGGTTGGCCATTTTTGTTCTGTACTTAGCATCTCTTCGGAAACAATGTGAACCTAGTATATTAGCGTTAGAGAGTTGGCAATGCTGATAAATAATCTGAAAAACAATAATTCAATATCTCGTCCCATTGTCATTTCCTGGAAGCGAGCTGAAGCCAGCAGTCAATCACACCCTGCCGAGTTAACGAGTTCTGAGTGATCCTTGTTTGGTGTGGAGAGGTTGCCAAACCACTTCCTTCCATACTCTCTTCACTATTTAATCTTTCTTCGTGTCGAGTGCAGTAGACTTTTTAGAAATTTCGGCTACAGTAGATGTAGTGAATCGTATAAGTCGCTAATAGACACCGGAATGCCGCTCGGGAGTAGTGGTGTGAGGCGAGGTCGTCATCCTTTGTCCCCAAGTATACTTGCTTTGGCGAGAACCTCTCAGCTCGGAGGTCTGTATTCAAACTCCTCTCCTTGTCCGGCTCCACAGATAAATGGTTAGCGTGCTGGCCTTTGGTCACTGGGGTCCCGTGTTCGATTCCCGGCCGGGTCGGGGACTTTAACTTCGCCTGGTTAATTTCTCCGGATCGGGGGTTGGGTGTTTGTGTTCGTCCTAAATGTGTAAGTTCAATTCATCAAAGCCCATTCATAATAGAAACATACAAAATTGCCAATTCATAATTAATAATTAGAAATATGCAACATTGTAGCTCGCTAAATGGTCGTTAAGACCGAAATACAAAATTTTAAAAAATTAAATTAAAAACTCCTCCCCTGGAGAAGATTTCTTCATCTGCCGCTCTCATGCCGGTTTTTAAACCACGTACAGATTTAGCAAAAGTGCCGCGTCAAGCCCATTTGAATTCGTCCGCGAAGCGACCTGACTGGCTAACTTCAGCAGCTGATTCAATGAAAACGGTGCGAGATAATCGAATTATTTCTTTCAAATTATTTATCAGCATGACCAACCCTGTAACGCTAATATACCGGTTCACATTGTTTCCGACCACCCTGTGTGTACGGAGCACGACTTATCAGGTTGAAAAGATTTAATTCGATTACAATGTGGTCGTGAAAATTCAATATTCATTTGAAATGAAATGTAGTTGGGATTCTGCGTAAAATAGGAGGTCCCGTGGCTATGCTCACAATATAAACAGTTACATAAAACAATACAATTGCTTCATTGCTTACAAATTCCGGTGTAAAATATGATCAGGCCAGGTTGCTGTTTATTGGATTTCTGAAGTTGGTGTTAAAAGAATTTTATTGGGGATGTTCTGTTCTCTCCGAATGAACCTGTTACCAAAAACACGTGTTGTAGTTCACCTACCTGTCACCGTCGGCGAGGCGAACGTGATGGGCTTACGACCAATAAAACACGAGCTTTCATCCACTCCGCACACATATAAAAGCAGGCAGGCTCCTCTCCAGTTTACTGCCTTCCAGTTTAATTACAATTACAAAACCAACCCCGATTATAATGAAGCGTCCCGGGATCCTTTCTCTTCTTTCTTCTTCATCTTCTTATTGTACAATGCCAGTCTCTGTTGGTTTTAAAAGTGCTTTATTTACCTTTCGGTACACAAAAAGCGTGTTGAGAATAACACAGGCTAGTTGGGAGTTCCATTGGTAAGTGTGCTTCTCACTTCTTATGAATGCCCCTAATTAGCTCTAAAAAGATTGAGAAGCTGGAGAGGAGTAATTTTAAACTAAGAGTACATCAACATCATCACAATCAAGTTAAGAATGCCTGGCTTTTCAGCATACAATATACGAGCGCTACTCCTGTGTTAGGCAGACTTGTGCTCTTGGACGACACAGTTTGCAATAATAATAATAATAATAATAATAATAATAATAATAATAATAATAATAATAATAATAATAAAAGGAGAATGAAGGGAGCGAGACTGCCGCCGTGGCCTAGTGCTGGCTTTTCACTGAGACTCCTGAGTTTCGAAACCCGGTCGACCCTGGGTTTGAATTTTCAGCTGAAATATAATTACCTGGCATCAGTAAGGGTATGCGGCCTTAAATGACCGTCCCCCTGTGGGTGGGAGTGGTAGAATAACACCCGCGGCATCCCTTGCCTATCGTAAGGGGCGACTAATAGGGGCCCCAGGGGCTCTGAACTTCGTAGCGCAGATTGGCGACTACGGGGCCCTTACCTAACTCCTGGCATTTCTTCCACTTACTTGCACCAGGCTTCTGAGTTTCAGCTATCCTATTCGACCTCCCTTGGTCAACTCTTGTTCTTTTCCGACCCCTACGGTATTAGGTATCGATGCCAGGGAGTCTTTCATTTTCACGTCCTTTACGGACATTGTCTTCCTTTGGCCGATATCTTTATTTTTCGAAGGGTCGGATCCCTTCCATTTTTCTCTCTGATTAGTGTTATACAGAGGATGGTTGCCTAGTTTTACTTCCTCTTATAACAATAACCACCACCACCACCACCTTAAATTCCCGGCCAAACCTGAGTGACAAATATCTGCAACATGCTGAAGAATGCTGGTTTTTTTTTACCAGAATGCCTGAAAAAAAAGTGACAAATAATTTTAAGTAGCCTCTCTCTGCGTTTGCTTTAGATTCTTGTGGTCTAAAATAATAAATATACTTAATGTTTTATTTTCTTAATTATACTGTTTAATGTCCGTTTTAATTAGTGAATTTTGCATCTTTTTTAAAATTTTCATGTTTAATATTTTAATATTATAAATACTTAATTACCGTGTTCATAAATATATAAATTATTGTTATGTGAAGACGCTACGTAAAGGGACTTTTCAGCCTAGGTGGCATGCAAATTATCAATAAATTCAAGTTCATTTTATCTCTCTTTCTCTCTCTCTCTCTCTCTGAGAGAGAGAGAGAGAGAGAGAGAGGAAGGTACGGGATTACGGTTGCCACGGTTGCCATAATGAAACATTTCATTATATTTTAACTCTCTCCTTTCGTTATAAAGGTATCCCTTTAAAAGAAGGCATTGAAAATGAGCTACAGAAGAATTCAAATTTTTTTATTTCAATTTTGTGAATTGTGTGTGAGTATGGAATGACTTATATTTTTTTTTTGAAAAAAGGTTAGTTATTTCCGTGGAAATGGGCCATAGTGCGTATTAAATATTAATGTTACACTATAAACCCTGAGTGGGGTAGGGAATGAGGAGTCCCTCTCCATAAATCATTCGAGGAAGGAAAGGAAAGGAAGGAACATTGATCGGCACCCAGAGGGAAGAAATCGTGCGATAATTAAAAGCAGGCTTTAGATTCACTTCCCTTTGATGTCGTCTCCTAGAATCATAACTCTTAACGTTTTATAACTACTAAATGCTGCCTTTCCTAATTAAATCCCCACCCCTCAGTAATAAAGTACGCATCCTTAACGGTTACTTCGTTTTTTTTGTTTCATCTCTTATTAGTTTTTGGAACCTATGCGATGCGAGTTTGAAAGAGGAAGGGAAAAAGAGATGATTGTGATTCTTAGTGTAGAACAAACAGGTTTTTTTTTTTCACTTCTCCGAAGTGAACTATGAGTGTGGTCTACCGGAATGGCTGCCATCTGAAGCGGGGTCAAGTGGTAGTACAGATGTGGCAAGACAATATTATCAAGAAGTCTATATTATAAAATATACGTTCATAAAATCTGTTAAGGTAACACACTGCCCTTTGGAAAGTTTCGCAACTAGGATTGTGTGCATTCTCAGGTGCGAGTTCCTTCTTCGGAGTAAGAGTTAGCCTACAGTTTTATCTCATCGATTTAAAGGGCCGACTCCTCTAAGACTTTCATTTTAAGGAGTACACTTGCTTTTATTGAAAAATATTTTAATATTTTTAACGTTGGGCCAGGGTTTCAAAGCTTGGTTATATTCTACCATTTTCCTTCAGTTGAATGTATTTATTTAATTAATTAATTAATTAATTTTTATTTATTTATTGAATGTAAATAGACATTCGTCCAACTGAAATATTTGCTCCTAACTTCTAATTTTATTAGCATACATACAAAAACAAAAATATAAAATATACAAAAATGAAAATAACAGACTGGATACAAAAAATTAAGAAATAAATTAATAAAAAGAATATAACAAAAAATAAAAACAGAGAACATGACATCCTTAATTACGTTAATAAATGCCTACAAGATTTCAAGAAGTCCGATTTTATTATCTTGAAATAAATCAATATTCAGAGAAGTAGTTTCTTGCTATTTGCTTTACGTCGCACCGACACAGATAGGTGAAGTAATTTATTATACTGTGACGACATTTTATGTAGAGGTGAATTTAAATGTGTGTTTGTATTATCTCTTTGCAAGGAAAAAAGTGTCTAAATTGACCTGCCGGTTTTGTGGGCGCGTGTAACAGAAGTTGACAATATAGTTCCATATCATATATGTCATTATTAACAAGCTTATGGAGAAACATCAACCGACATTTCCTTCTGGTACCTAGCCTTTTAAACCCAAATTTTTTAATAATTTTTAATAAGATAAATATTTAAGATATTCTCCGGTTTGTCTGAAATATACGTATTCCAAAAACTTTTTCTGGATTCTTTCTGTCAAATTTCTGTGTAACTCTGTTGCTGAATTCCAAATAATAGAGGCGTATTCAAATTTCTCTTAAGTAATGAAAAATAAAAACGAAACAAAGACTTACCACTTAGACCATAAGAAAGTCTAATTAAAAACCGGAGGTTCCTTCCTTTGTTATAAGATCTGCTGACGACACTTCACTATTCGCGGACAATAAAAAAAGGACATGCAGAAAATACGATACAAATTCTCATCTATTTTGAAAGCATTTTAGTTAAATATTGATATCAATGAAACTAAAATTATAAATAATAATAATTTATTGTAGCCAAATGGCCATAATAGTAATACAGATGAATAGATAGAAACTAATTAAGAGTAAATCATTCTTTGCTGTAGTCCATTAGAGCTGTTTCTGAGCAAAGTGAGAGGTGCTAATGTTCACAGAGGTTATCGCAAAGGGAACCATGGACTCTTCTCATCTGGAGCAGTTCCATTTCCGAACGCGTGAATGTTAACTGTAGTTTGAGCTTAAGGTCTTCAATGAAGAATGTCTCGCGGGCCAGTTCATTTACTAACCTTGAGGGAGCTGTTTTATAGACTTCCAATATTCTTTTAAGATACGTTGCTTTTATTTTTTCAATTTTAGAGAGGTCGTTGAGTTTTAGGCAATCCCATATCAGTCCTATTCCATATATTAGAACGGCCATTATCATGCAGAAGAAACGGAACATGGAAATTTGTGCTGATAGTTTTGTAGGATTGCTTATATGTTTCTTATCGTTGCGGTTGTTCTGGAACTGATATGATTACTGAAATAATTTCTTGTTAGATAAAAATAAATAAGAACAGTAAGCATTAAAATAAAAAGTAGAATAAGAAAAGTGGACAATTTTTTATCTAGGCAGGTTAATTGACAACAGGTGCTGTATAGAAGTTAGAAGAGCTGGAATAGCAAAACAAGTTTTCACAGAGAGAACAACATTATTAGTAAATTCCTCAGTACGGAAATAAGAATTGTGTAGAGAAATGTATTTGGAATGTACTGCTATACGGCAAGGAAAGCCAGAATGTCTTCACGTAGGCTATGACAGGAAACGTTTAAACGCAATGTAAATCTGGTTCTGGAGAAGATATACTAGCCGAACAGAAAGACTAACTAATGAAGTTTCAAAAGTATTAAAGGAATTAATACACTTCAAAGACCCTTGATTTTGGGCAGCAATACTTTAGAATGCAAACTGATTTTGCTCTTATAGTTGTAATACTGCAAGATTAGTTCTGACAATTCTTAAAGGAAGATCCGTTTACTGCCTGCCTGGTCGGGGAGAAGGGAGTACGGGGTATGGTTGTCATGGAAATGTTGTCGGATCCACTGCGGTTACCATGGAGATGCGCCCGCTGCCAAACCTCTCACTTCTCAGTTATGTACAACAGAACAGAGCGCTCTGAACGAACGAACAAGTGAGCCGGAAGCGAGGGAATGTAGAATGGAATGTAGGAATGTGGCAACACCGCGTAAGGGCACGCCCCATGCTCCTGCCACCAGCCCTATCAATCAAAACGCTTCTTTTAATATTACAGGGATAAGAAGTGTAATCTAGCCCGCTATTCCGTAATGTAGAGAGTATAACATAAAATCTAGGGGTTCTGGGAGGCCGTACCCCTGATGTTTATGCAAATCCCGTAG